>NC_086283.1:76859850-76942350 GCF_021018805.1 Prinia subflava
TGTGCTGTCTATCTTTTATTTGAAGGGAGGGAGATCAAAACAGAACTTTAACTTTCATTTTAAAAATCCTTGTTTCCGAATCTTTGGCTTGCATGCTGGATACACCTGGGTTTTGAGGTCCAAATCTCTTTGGAATCTGAACGCTAAACCTTCATGCAAACACGAAGCAGCATATGTGCTGAAAATATTCATGATTAAATAAAAACAAACCTTCCTTGCTCAACACAGAAGGGATAAACTTCCCCTTTAGACGTGAACAGGACATTGTGCCTGAGAAGAGCGGTCCTTGCTACAAGATACTGTTTTGTTGCAAGACATAGTTTTGTGTTGGTCTCAGATGCGCTGGCCTCTAAATATCCCCAAAACAAATAAACAATGACAAGTTTTTAACTGAACTTGATTGACTCCTCATCCTCTTGCATTTTTTTTTTTTTTTGGCAGGGTTACAAATGAAGGATCAGCTCTTTAGAAACTGCAGTTCAAGCTGTTAAAGCTCCCTTGCTCCCTGCACTGTAAGGAGTGCAGAGCATGAGTGCTCACATCTTTCTCCTAATTTCAGCACCTGGGAATTATTTCCCTTATCCTGCAATTTTGACCTCTTTTCCTTTCAGTGCCACTTGCAGTCAGAAAGCAAAAATCCAGTCCCAGGGGAATATATGGGATGTTTTACATCCCAGAACAACACTTCAACACTTTGTTTGGGGACTGCAAAAGGAGGCAAGACAATCACCTGCTTGAGTGAGCTCTTTGGACGAGGCAAACAAGTGTCACTTTGTTCTCCCTTGTGCAATCCAGGCACAGACTGAGGGGGGTAAGGGAAGGTCAAGACAGACCCATGATTTAAAGGCAGGAGGATGGTTTGATGACTGCATGAGTCAGGGGCTTCACTTTCAGCTCATGCTGACACAGAGCATTATGCAGAGGGAGGCACAGAATCATGGAATCTTTTAGGCTGGAAAATACCTCCAAGATCACTGAGTCCAACAATTCCCCCAGCACTGCCAAGGACACCACTGACTCATACCCCTAAGTGCCACATCCACATGGCTTTTAAATCCTTCATGGGGTGGTGATATAGCCCTTTAGTGAAGAAAAAATTCAATATTCAATCTAAAAGTCCCCTGGCACAGCTTGAGGCTGTTTCCTCTCCTCCTGTCCCTGTTCCCTGGGAGCAGAGCCCGGCCCCCCACCCCGGCTGTCCCCTCCTGTCAGGAGTTGTGCAGAGTCAGAAAGTCCCACCAAGCCTCTTTTTCTCTAGGCTGAGCCCCTGTCCCAGCTCCCTCAGCTATTTCTGGGGCTCCAGACCGTTCCCAAGCTTCATTCCATTCTCTGTACACACTCTCTGTTAGTGCCTCAGTTTCTCCACTGTAAAGTGTTGGCTGTTCTGCTTTATTCCCATCACAGACCTCCTGAATCAAGGCAGAAATCTGCAGTGCTGAGCAACCAACACACCAGCAGCTTCATAGCCACAGGCAGGAAAAGAATAATCCCTTGCCTTGCTCCAGCAGCAGGAATATTACCCTAACTCTGTTAACTGCTTTCCAGGATCAACTGTGGTGCAAGGCAAACAGAATGGAACCCTGGCAGCCCTCAGCATGCCTCACTGGAAGCTGATCCACAGAGCCAGGCAAGCTTTCCTTCCTTTTGCTCAACAACAAAGTTTTGGAGCTGCTGATAAATGCTGAAGCTTTAACCAAGCTCATATTGACTATTAGGAATCGCTTGACTGCCTCTTGGGCATCTTTAAGGAGCACATGAGATTCCAAGAGCCCAAATGCAACACAACTTGCTGGCCACAAACTGGGTACACTCCTGCCAAAACCTTCCTCTGCTGCAGCTATGGCATGCTCCAGAAAACATTTTATAAGTCAGCCTCCCAGTTTTATGACAAGAGCATTTAGACGGGAACATAAACTTTGCTGACCCTCATGCTGCTTTTTGGCTTCAGGAGCTGTTTCTTTTTACATCTTTCTTGCCCTACTCCCTGACTCCTTAACTAAGACCATATTTCTAAGAAAGAAGGAAATTGTGCTAATTGAAACCTTCTCAGTACATTATCAGCTTTTGAAGGAGCATTTGGGGAAGGGAAAGCAGAAGGCTTAAGGTAGAAGGTATTTGCAGAATTAAATGACCCCTTGAAGGAAGACTCAGTGTGTGAAAGGCTGGTGAACTGCTTTTGGTCACATCAGCCTGGAATTTCCTTCTCACAAGTGCCACCAGAGCTTCTCACTCACATCCAAGAGAAAGCAAGGAATGCCAGAGGGCTGGCCCAAGGCCGAAATCAGTGCAGCTGATCTATGATGCACCAGACAAACACAATTTCTCTCTCTTCACTTCCACAATGACTGTAATAAGCCCTGTCCAGGCACAAGAGCACCATGCATTACACAGGCTTGAAACACAGCTGAGTATTATCAATGTTACAAGCAAATAAAATCAAGGATTGAGTAGTTGTCATGTTTTACCAATACAGCATCAAATCTCATTAATCTCCTGTCCAGCAGACGAGAGATTGATCCGCACAACATCTGGATTTTTCACGGTAGCACCACCATGCTACAAGCTAGATTTGCAAAGAAAGGTTTGACGGGGCTTGGAGCAACCTGGTGAGGTGAAAGATGTCCCTGACCATGGCAGGGGCTTGGAACAGATGATTTTCAAGGTTTCTTCCAACCCAAACCTTTCTACTAATCAATGAAAGACTCCTGCAGCTGCAAAAACAGCAAAAATTGGACAAATTCTGCTTGTGAGACATGTTAAATTCAGAGGAGCAGCATTTTGGCTCTGCAGTTACATGAGAAAAATGACCAAGCAAAAGGTAAGTCCCAGGCTCAAGGGATTTCCACAAAAATAAATGCAAAGCTTTTGTGTACAAGTTTAGTAGGAATAGTGATTTTATTGAAGTCCTCCCAACCTTCTCTCCCTGGCTGGCTTTCCCTGTCCTGATCTGCATCCTGCCTGAATACCACCCAAAATATTTTCTCAATTAGAAGAGAAAACAAGCATTTGCCACTTGTCTGCCTCTATTCTGCTGCCTGTCAGCATTCAGCAAATATTTCAATCGTAGCCCTTTGCATGCTGCTAGCCCTGCTCATTTAACCTTTGGCCCTTCCCTAAGCTAATCCATCGGCCTTTACCTTCAAACCTTTATAGCCAGGGGCTGGCCACAGGATGGGCCAGCAGAGGGGAGGATGAAAGGGGTGCTGTGAGTGATAAGTTATGCCAGATTTCATTGCAGTTTAGGGAGGGTGAGCAGAAAGGATGGAAATTTCTGACCATCCTCCTCAAAGAATTCAACTGCCAGCAGCAGAGATTTGTGCTTCCACATCTGGGTGATGGTGAGGAAAATTAATAATTTTTAAGGAAAAAAAGGGAAAGAAAACCTCTGTCATCTCAGCTCTCCTTCATGTGGCTGGCAGCATCCTGAGGCAGGTACCTAATTGCCCATGGAGCCTTTGCTCTGCTGCCTCACCCACTTTCCTCCTCGCCTCGCGTGTTGCTGAGATTAGTAGTTAACAGTTCCGCTGTCAAAAGCACATGTGATGAAAATAATGCCCAGTGCGCTGCCTGTCAGCCTCAGAAATGCCTGCTCAGCTTTGATGGTGGAGGACCCCAAAATCTCTCCCCACCTGGCCTCCCGCTCAGCCAAGCATCCACTGTGGGTCTCCAGGGGCCATGCCCAGCCGCATGCTCTATGAGAAATTGCTGACCCTTCCGTCACATGGACGCTTTAATTGTTCACATTGGTATTTTGTTTCTCTCTACTGTAGACAGTTTGTTGTCAGTTATCTGTCCTTCATATGTAATTAATTGTGCTGTCTCCTGGCTCATTAGAAACAAGCTCCTTTCCTCCCCTTCCCCCTCTCCCCCAGCCAAATCACAGTGTGCACTATTTAGGTTAAATCATGTTTAAGTAACTACATAAATAGTAGGTCGAGTTTGCCTTTTGTCTAGGCTGAGACTGTTGCTTGGCTCTTTCTCAAAGCGCCAGACCAGGAAAGCCCTTATCCCTGGAAGCTCTCGAAGGGAAATCCACACTGGACAGAGCAGCCGTGCCACCCCAGGAGCAGGGAAAGGTCCTCTGAGCAGAAGGTTCATACAGTAGGTAACAAGAAGGAGTTGCCAAACTTTAATAATGCAGGCACACAAGTCAGCACTGCAGACCAAAAATCCTGCCAAGGGGATATTTATCATCTAGCGATAGATAACAGTGAGAGGAAGGTGAAGATTGGTTTGGTTTGCTTTGTTTTATTTTTTCCCCTCCAGAGCTTATTGCAGCCAGCAAAATGCACCTCAAGAGACATCATATATAACAGGTCACCCACTAGCATCTTACAAATACAGCACTGAAACTCAGGTGCTGCAATGCACATGAAAGGCTTCTGAGCATTCATTCAGTTAAGAACAAAATGAGAGTTGCTGAAGAGGGTTCCCTCAGTGCACGAGTTACAAAAAAAACCAAACAAAAAACCCCAAACAACAAAAACAAAACAAAACAAAACAGAAAAAAAAAAAAAACCCAAACAAACCACACAACAAACAAACAAACAAACAAACAAACCAACCAAAAAAACCCCAACAACAAAAAACAAAACAAAACAAACCCCACAAAACAACCCCCCCCCCAAAAAAAAAGAGTGATTGAGGATGTGGGTATACAAGTTCAGTCAATCTAAAAACCAAGATGAATCATCACCTTGAACTCAAACACAACCTGCACTGAACTATCTTTTAGTGTTACAGTAGTAAAAGTGAAATCCATAAAGTTCATTTGCTTATTTTTCTGGACCAAAGCTTTATGTCCTCATAAACCATTTTCCTGTGTCAAAGTACCGCTAATATCACCTGATGCAAATATTTGAGGATTTAAATATCTGCTTCTATCTGGGAATAACCACTGACAGAATGAACATGATAATGCTTGTTTCCTTGAGATTTCCAGCTTAGCTTGAGAGATTTAATCATCTGGAAGAGCTTTGGGTGAATCACCTGAACTTTTGGATATGACTGCAGCCAAGACCTCCCATCCTCCGTGTGTATGCACATCCTTGCTGATAGACCTGGGCTAGCCAAGTGCTTTAACTGATTGGACCAGGGTCAGCTTTGCTGGATTGCCTGCACAAAGGTTGTGAAGGGCTTCTTTGAGGACTACAACATGAAAAGCACTGCAGACGTTTCCAGCAGTGTTATTTAAAACTAACTTACTGCTCAGGGAAGCTGTTTCTACCAGCAATGTGAGGCAATGAAGTCCTCGTTTCCTACTACAATCTGGGCAAGATGATGGCAGAACAAAAGCTTTCTGGGCTGCCTGAGACCAACGAATCCAACCAGTGACAGGGGAAGAACACTACTAAGAGCCAAAGGCTAGTTCAGTTTTCCAGTCTATCTACAGCTGGTCCCCTCCTCCACAAGGGCTTAGAAAGGATGGGGGTCACTGAAGTTGTTTTATCAAAGACCTTCAATCTTAACTTGCTGCCTGGGCTTAATACAGCTGCTGGTCTGCCAGGGAAATGTGCTGCTGTTGAGCTGAACCCCACAAAATCGCAGTCCAGCTTCCCAGCTCCCTCTCCCAACTCTGCCTGCACTGCTTCAGGAGACAGTTCCCCCAATGCTTTGTCTGACTTTGGACAGACAAAAATATAAACTAGCCACAGCTTGGTTCATAAGAAACACACCCAGCTTTTAGGTGATGTTGTATGATAATTAATATATGCTTAAAAAAATGTTCTCCAGAAGGAAAGGAGAAAGGAAGGAAGAAAAAAAAACATGCACAAGTGGGGGAAGGGGGAAAAAGGACAACAATCTGAGTTTCAATGGGAATGTCCAAAAATAACACAAACAGGATCTCCCTGCCATCTGCTTCGATCCTCTCTGAATGGCTTTCAAAGCAAAAAGCCTTGCCAAAACCTGACAAACAAAGCACTGAACATCAGTTTTAATGGAATACCAATACTGTGTTTGCTCTTCCCCTCTTTTTGCTTCATAGACACACACCTTCCACACCCCTCCAGCTGCCAAATAAATGACACTATGCAAAAAAATTTGTTTCAGTTTTCAGAGCTGAATAAACAAGAAATAATTTTGCAAGTGGTCCCATATGTCTCTGCTTCTCTGCTTACAACGGACACTAATAAGATTTGCCATAACTAATTCCTTCTTTCACCCCACTACCCTATTCTTTAACTTAAAAAAAAAAAAATCTGTATATCCCATATGCGTTTTTCTGCAACTTTCACACAGTTGAAACACAAGAGTTTCAATGGTAAAGCCCACCCTTCACAGCACAGACATTTTCACTTAGTTTAGGCCTTTCAATGAGGCTTAAATGTGAGTTTTACTTCAAACTGAAATGAACAGAAGAATATTTCTCCCTTGTTTTGTTTGATTTTCTATTCTCATTAAAAAAAGAGATGTCTAATGCGGTTGATGGGAAATGGGGAGGCATAGGAGAGCTGCAGTCTTAACACCAAAATGTGTTAGTGCATATGACGTAGAAAATCTTGATTCCAAAAGCAATGTGCTAGCACATATAAAATAGAAACAAAATTAATTGGCTGCAAAACCCAAGAACCCTCCTATGTTTCCTTTCAGCCCAGCTAAGCAGACCAAACTTCTTTCCTTTTTTTTTTTTTTTTTTTTTTTTTTTTTTTTTTTTTTGGTTGGTTGGTTGGTGGTTTTGTTTTGGTGAGGGTTTGTTTTTTGTGTGTGCGTGTGTGTGTTTGTGTGCTTTGTTGTTTGGGGTTTTTTTTCCCTCTCTTAGTTTTGTTTGTTTGTTTTTTGTTATTGGTTGGGCTTCTTCCAAGACTCACATCTTGCCTAGTAAACTTACGAAGCAAAAGCAAAGCGCTTAAATCCACAGTTCTTTGGTGCACTTTCTTCCCTCTGCTCTCGGGATACTTTTATGCACTAGGAGCACACCTTTGCCAGCGCCGATCAACCTTTCTTTTGCTTTTCTCTCTCAAAAACGTCTGAGGCCTAAATTACTTGAACAAACAAAGGAGATTTCCCTCCCTCTCTCCCCCGCTGCCGCCTCCCCCCTCAGAGCTGGGCCTGCCCCTCCCCCTCCGCCACACAAATGGCCTCACACCAGACGGGATGGAGGGAGGGCTCGCAATTACACCTCTTTATTAACGAGGGGCCACGGCGGGGAAGGCACGGCAGCAGCGTGGGGTACCGTGGCTGCTGCCTCCTTCCTGTCACCCGAACTGGGGAGTAGAGGTCACGAGTAAACCTCTGGGAAGGAGCCCAAGTGCGAGCGCTTTGGCCCACCTGCCGCCATGGTGGGTGGGCATTGCCGGCCTGCCCACACCGGCACATCTGGGAAGCGGTGTCAGGAAAAGCCTGCAGGGAGCCCTGTTGTTTATTGCAGCTTGTGGATGGGGAGATCTGAGGCACGGTGGGAGAATCACTGATCCAACCATACCACGGAGTGGGAGCAGGGATCCTTGCTGCAGCTGGGGCAGTGGGTGGTGGGATGCCTTCTCCACTGGCCCTGGGTGAGACGCCTCTGTCTGCCTCAATTTTCTGCTGGAAAACTTTAGGAAAGAGTTGAGAACCTGCATTCTTTTGTAGCATTCAGAGGTGACATGGTCTAAAGTTGTCTCTGCCCATGGCAAGGGGCTCCAACTCAAATCGTTCTGTGATCTATAACAGTTAAAGGGCAGTGCCTTCAATTTTCTGTAAGTACCATCCATCATCTAAGTCCTTTCCCCATGTCTTTGTGGTGATTCATTTTCTTGTTCTACTAGAAAAGATAGGAAGGTGCTTTTTGATGGTCAAAATCAAAACCCTTTCTTTGTCTCCTGCTTCAGCCTCAGGCCAGCTTTTGCATTCACCCATCGATGCTGTGGTATCACACCTGATGGTAAACTCTCTGAGCCCCTTGGGCCTCTTATTTATCCATCAGACCCTCTCCAGCACTGCCTGCATGGCTGTCTCCATCTGGCAGAGCCCAAATCCTCCTTTCTCCTTACCTCACTGTTTAAATTCCTCTCCCACTGGGCTGCTGGCTTTTCCTTGGGAACAAAGGCCCCCTGAACAAACACTTATACCCATCTGTGTCCAACAGCTATGATAAAAACAGCTCCCCTTACTCCAAAAGGTCTCCACAATTTTTCCATAGACCTCATAACACACTTGTCCATTCTAACTCCCACCCTACTCTCAACACTATATTGGGTCACTTGGTCCAGGCTTTAGGCTTGTTTATTTACAGACCTTCATGCTACCTGTGGTCCTTGATGAGTCTCTTTGGTGTCATCCTGCATCTGTTTTCACACAAGTGGCAAGTCTGCAGGCAGGCAGTCAAGATGCAGAGAGGGAAGGGGGCTATAAGGGGAGCATAAAGCATTGCTACTTTTTCTAACCAGGGATTAACACATGGTTTTTAAACAAGGGGACTCCCTTCCCAGCTGACAGCAGCAGCTGCAGCTTCTGACTTGCTCGCAGAGTGGCAGGGAATCGAATCAAAGAGAAAAGAAGAAAAAGGACAACCCTTCCTTGGGGAATAGGAAACACAATACAAGCTATTCTAAAATCCCTGAAAATACTGGCTTGGTTTTAGGTCAGGCTCGCCTTCCTCCTTCTGTCCTATGTGCCCCCACCCTCTCAACACACATCCCACTCAACAAAGGGAAATTGGTATTTTTCAAAATTCTTTCTGAAAGCTAACGCGGCAGATGGTTCTTTCCATGCTGGGGTGGAACAAAAAGGAAAACCTGCCAGGATACACATCACTGAGATGTGACAAAGATGGGCATGGTGGCTGGCCTTTGACCTAGGGATTTCATAGGCCTATTAAACCATGTGGCCAAGATGGACTGAGTCGACTTCTATCTCCAGCACGCAGCTGCTGTACTGCTGTACCCCACAGGCTCGTGCAGAGTATATTAGATTAAGTGAGGTCAGATAGACTGAAAAGAGACAGGTTTCTGCACACATCTTTTCAACACCTTAGGACAATCCTCAACACCAACATCTAAGCAGGTTGAAGCTAAATTCAATAGCCAAATTATTGCGTAGATAGTAAAAGACTAAGAGAGTAATTTGCAATAGTCCTACTTTACCAAAGTCTTGCATATATATATATATATATCTCAGTCATATGAACGCCAGCAAATGCAGAAAACCAAGGGTAAATCACTGCCAGACCTTCTATCACACTCAAATACCTCAGGTCAAGCATCTGGCTGTGTATCACAAGCTGCCCCCCTTTTTCTTAAAAACTTCCTCTAGATAACATGAACAGCCAAATTCCCACTCTCTTCAAGTGCACCCCAGTTACAGCCCAGAGCTCCACATCCCAAGGACCCAAACAGGCATCAAGGAGGAAGCATGGCTTGGTTATACAGCTGCCACCCAAAGCATAGGGAGCAGCAAAGGACATGCTGACCTCCTGCAGAGCTGCCCTGTTCTCACAGATTCCCAAGGAGCATGGTGGCATCCCCTGTCCCCCAAGTGGCTAAGAGCAGCTCCTGCCCATGCCCAGAGCTGATGACCTAAGGACAGATCAGTCCCTCCCTACCACCCTCTTCCCATTTCCTCCAGTGATGGCTGTGCTGTAGTCACGGAAGCATATAGGCTTTCCCACCCCCCACTTCAAATCAGGAATATAATAAGTGGTGCAATGGAATTAAGACTGGAGGAAAAAAAAACCTGGATGGTATTTGTCCTGCTGATTACATAAATTACTGAAGAAAAATATCTCATGGAAAACAAGAGGCTGTCTTTGGAAAGAGAACTTCACCAGCAGTGTGTTGGTAGACACAGTGTCAGAAAATGGACAGGACAAATTAATTATCCCCATCTAACCTGCACACAGCATGGGATGTAAGAACCAGAATACCTTGTCAATTCAACAGCGCCAGTTCCCAGTGGAAGATGCAATAAAGAAGTGCCTTCAAGCTTCAAGTTAATGCGGATTAGACAGGTTACTAATGTAGGGGCTGCCCCTGCAGCTGAATAGACTTTGGTGTGAGGCAGAAGAGAGGGCTGATCAGGACCCTGTTATTGCTGTTGCTCCCCAGCGGAAACAAGTATCTTCCTCGTGTCTAATTTTCTTAGTCTTAAGGGTGATCTTTCATCAAATTACCACCTGGGAATACAGCAGGTAAAATTTTGGTGAGGCTACCCAGGCTGACACAATGTTCTACGGAGGAGCAGAGAAGACTACTGATAACAGTCTATTTAGTATTCCTAGTGTAAGCTCTACCTCGGAGGTATGAGGAAACTGTTTCCTACTCGTCCTCCTGGGAAGTGTTTGCCAACTACACTACAGAATTGCCTTCTCACAGAAGCACCAGCTGGGGAAGCAGTGATTAGCCCTGCAGTGAGGCGAGGGTGTGATCATGGTGACTCATTGAAGTCCAGTGCTTGGCCCTCTTCCTGTCAGAGTCCTCAGCATGGAGAGAGGGGGGCACTTACTCTGGCTCATTTGCACCACATTCCTTCTGAAAGGGAGAGCATTGGGCAACTCAGAATTACCCACTAATCCCCTCAGGGCTGATTCTCATCTTTCAGCCATGTGGAAGGGAGAGCAGCTCACATGAAGTCAGGATGCTGCAAAGTACTGAAATTCCTCAATGAACCACCCAAGTTTATAGTGGTAGAGTTTTTGTAACACCCGATGTCAATAAAAAGATACCATCTCTCTCTGCAAACCTTGCCACCCATATGAGAGAGAGCCATGAGAAACTGATTACGAGATAATGAGTCCTCCCGTAGATATACCTCATTCAACTCTTGCCACATTTTAGGGTTTACAGACCAGAAGGGATTATTAAGGGCATCTAGGTCAACCGATTGCATGCTGGCCCCAAAACTCCACCCCTTTATTTCTGCATCCAGCCCTAGCTCTTCCCTGAGATAAGTTTTGTTTTTAAGTGAGCAGTGAAGATGCAGAGACCTAACCATTTTGAAACAAACGGATCTGTTTAAATGACAGCTAGAAGATTGGTTTCCAGAAGGACTCTGCACTCAATGCTTGGAGATCAGGCCACCCATGAGAGACTCAACTGTGTCATAGTTAAGCAACCACGGCTCAGTGAAAAAAGTTTGAGCGTTAACCTGGGCTGTGACAGGTTGCTTGAGTGAGTCACTTAATCTAATTACTCTGTTTCACATTCTGTACTAAGAGACAAGATGGTTCCACTTATCCTCCTCTCTACTGAACTTGTGAAATTCTTGCAGGAAGACATGCTCTCCTGATGTACACGTCCTTTGTACAGGACCTCTCAACAGCAGACATGGATGCACAACAGCAACATGGGACAGCACCTTAAAACCCCATTTGGTTCTGCAAGCACAGCTGTGGTTGACTATCTTGAATAACCATATCCTCATCTTCAGCTAACCTGTCTTGACCACAGTCTAAGCCAGATCTCAGGTATACAACCCCATTTGCAACATACAGTAAGACACCTTAGCCCTCATGCTGTTCTTTTCACTGCCAGCCCACAGCTGCAAGAAAAAAAAAAAAAAAAAAACGGAATAAGATGTTTGGAGTGATACAACTCTGCCTAGTCTGGAGAAGTAGAGTCTGCTGTCCATCCTACACGGAAGCAGTGTCATGCTACTGGTCCGTGCACCATGACTTGAGAATCCCTTTCCTCATAGCAACGACCTGCAGCTCAGAGTCCAAATTTGACCATAATGTAGAAATAGTGCTTCATGTCCTGAAATGAAGAAGCTAACAGCCGCTGCCTTAATTCATGTTAGAAGTCATGGCAAAAAAATGGAAAATAACACTCTTATGAAAACACAGCAAACTGTGCTCATCCTCAAGGGTCACATCTAAAATGCAATCTTTTTATGGTCCAAGAGTTGGAAAAGTCTCAGCATTAAAAACCAAAACAATTCTTGTTTATTCTGGATATTTTTAGACCAGTTTCCTAAGGATACAAGGCTAACATGGTCACACTATGTTTGTGTGTATGTGAATGCACACACAAAGTCCTTGCCTATCTGCACAGTCCGCTCTCCTCAATGTTTTTTGAATATTTTGTCCTGATTTGATCGAATGTGATGCAGGATCACAATCTCTGGGAAACAATATTCTAAAATGTTTTGTTCAAATTGTTCTCTGGCCAGAAGAAAGGGAACTCTGAGAGGCTCCCAAAAATGGCTTTGCTGGAAAGTTCATTCATCACTAGACACCAGAGAAGTCATATACAAGGAAAGTGGCCAGAAACCAACTTTCACAAGTCCCTGTTCTCTTAGAAAAAGAAAAGACAAGCTGGGGGCACCAGGTAAAGACATGCTTTCCATTCAAATAAACTAAAAGGGGTCCATCACTCAGTCCCACTGACTGGACAGGAGAATGGGGCCAGCAAGAAGCCCATCTTTGAAGGAAGCTTGGGAAGAATTAGACCTGACCTGAGAAGGCTAGCTCTGTGTGTTGTGTGTGTTTGTGTGAAAGAGGAAGTCAAGATGAAAAGTCTGTAGGTAAATCAGAAGATATCTGTGGTCAGACATGCGTGGAAGGGGGAGGAAAGGAAGCACTGCAGGCAAAAGCTGATGGTGGAAAAACATGATTATGTACATGAAGGACTGACACCCCAAAACTTCTTCAAATGAAAACACAACCAGTTTGCAGCCCTGGGTGTACACGCTAGCACATCACATCTTCATCTCTGTTAGCCTGGAGGCCATGGTGGTTTCGAAACCACACATGTGCACTGACTTGGCCAAGGGTTTGCACCCTCTCCTCCTGCAGTTTAGTGACTGGGGTTAAGGACCTCCACATGGATCCCCAGCTTCCTGCACTTTTCCCCGTTGCTTCCTTGCAGCATCTCCTTAATCCCAACACCAGATCTGTGGATATTGTGTCATGGTTTGAAGAGAAAGACACAGCACAGGTAAACAAGGAAATGTCACAGAAGGCCATTGAAGCTCAGCTGTGGGAGGAGAGACTGCTACAAAACAAAACCTGTCCTCAACATAGCCAGCTTCCCCAACTCCTGGTCATATGGCAGCTAATCAAGTACACCAAGTCTTCCTTGTTTGGCACTCTATTCAGCAAAAAAAGCTGACTTATATTTCATCAGCCCATCCTTTCACTGACAGATGTTTGCTCCTTTAGCATCCACTTGACTAGATTAAAAAAAAAAAACCAAACAAACAAAACCAAAAAAACCAAAACCAAAAAAACAAACCCAAAAAACAAAAAACACCCCCCCAAAGAACCTCCCCCAACCCCCCCACAAAAACAAAACAAAAAAAACGACACCAAAAAAACCCCACCCCACAATTCTTTGGGGGCAGACAGAACTGAGGGATGGGCATCAGCTGGCTCATGCAGAGCACTGATCTGGAAAAGACACTCTGCCTTATTTCTGTCACAAGATATCCAGATATCCAGGACATGATGCAAGACAAACACCTCTCCAGCAAGCTTTGGAGAAGAAAGGGTATGGAGAGGCTTTGAACCACCTTCAGGTGCGACCAGCCTCCTCCAGATGGCTATGTGCGGGATCAAGATGACTCAGCTCCCAGTGTGAGCACCTCAGGTGCCTTCATGGACCAAGATGAACCTAAGGAGCTCTCAGCTCCTAGAAAAACTAGTTTCTTAAATGAAGAAATTAATTTCTTCACAAAAACAAACAAACAAAAAGCAAAACCATTCATTCTTGTTCTTTTTGTGTGGTGAGCCTGAGATACCTGTGGTGGGAGACCACCAAACTGCAGCTGTTTAATTTGTGCCTTCAACAATGTGGTAGAAAGAAAAGCTAGCCTGAAGGGAACCTGGGATGAGTCTCAAAGAACTGAGTCTGTGTAGCTTTGCACCCATGCACTTATGTAGAAAGACTAAAAATGCCAGGAGCCTTGTGCCTATTAGAGCAGCTCTGCATTGATCTCTCAGCTGCTCTAGAGCCAGTTTCACCTTGGAGGCAGCTAGAAGAATGCTCATCCACTGTGTTGGCACTTCTGGGGCTTTACCACTATACTATAACCTGGGAAGAGGCTAAGCTCTACTCTGCTGGTGTAAGCTCCAGGTACACACCACAAGCATCACATAGAGCTGCCTCAAGGCTTTACCAAGAAAGAACAGGGACTAAGCCAGCACAGAAACAGGTCCAAGCTGAAGGGACTGTGGATGTTCCATCCTTTGGGAGGTGGGAGAGAGGGAGGGAAAGAAAAAGAAACTGTAAATCAAACCCCAACACTTCAAGGAGGTACAACTAACATGCAAGTGCCTTTTTTTTTCCTTGGTAGGCCACAGGGAGCAAGCACTTACATCAACCTTCTGGGCCACATGTGGGATCGCAATAGAAAGGGCTGACTCAGATGACATCCCTTTGCTCAGGGATGCCTCTAGCAAAGAGGGATAAGCGTGCATGGTGAGCAATTGGATGATCATGCACACAAATCACTGGAGAGATGAGTCTGGCACAGGGGTAATCCAGAAAGAGCTGCGGATGCACACGAGAACCTGGAGGGAAAGTGCAATGTGCAGTCATCAATAAAAAGAAGGGGGAAGGAGAGGAGGGGGAGCACTTGTGATCTTCTGTGGAAAAAGGAGGCGTGCAGTAATGCCTTTTCGCTGGTCCTAGAATCACAAGCCAGACACAGTTAGGTGATAAAAGGGGGTTACTTTTACCAGGATCCTTAGGTGCACAATTTACCAGGTGGAAAATGCCAAAGATGGACCCATAGCATAACGTATACACAATTTTTATATGTTTAGCAAATTAGCATATCTGATAAAAATCCCTAGTTAGAGACATCAGTGGTGAGGTAATTCCTTCCCAGTTCAGCCTTCTTTGAATTCCTTCTTGTTTAGATCGGAACTAAACTTTGTTTATGAAAATGTGCCTTAGACATCTAGTTTCAACTTTGTCTTCCCCAAGAATCTAACCCCCAGCTTGTAGCTGCTAGGGAATTTATTCTGTCTTTCTGTCTAATAGAGTAGGTAAAATGCTAGCTATAAATACTATGATAGGCTGCAGAGCTACAAATATATGTGTAAATAATATAGAGATATAATAAAATAATATAAAAGAAAAAAGGGCAAAAATCAATTTGGCATCAGCATTAGTGAGAACATGCGAGTGGGAGAGTCTTCAAGGAAAGGTGAATCACCAGAAAAAGTCGAATATGTGGGGCCATGAAAAGGAAGACTGTGAATTGAATTTCAAGGGGGAAAGTGTGAGAACTGCTTCCTGCAGAGAAATGGCAAACACCTACAGAAACTCAAAGGAAATAAAAAAAAACAACATTGCCAGAAAATCCAGAGATAGCGTTTCCTCTGACTACACACAAGGAAGCTTTATTTTAATTGACTTGCTGCTGTGCTTATCTCTCAGCAATAAAATGCATTCACCCATCCCAAGCTCTCAAAAAACCCTAGTGCAGTAATAATTACAAAACCACAAGCTTACATTCTCTGAAGGGTGTTATGCATATGATGAAAGCTGAAAGAACCTTTGTCAAGCTGTACCTAAAGAAAGAAGGGGTGGAAAATGAGGTATTTACAGACATAAGAGAATAGAAAAAATAAACAAAAAACAAAAGCAGGGAAGGGACAAAAAAAAAAGAAATAAAACAAAATTAGAAAAATAACTGTTCATCTGGGACTTGTTAAATGCTACATGGCAGGTAGAGAATGCTGATAGGTTGCTTCATTGCATTTGGTGCCACACTTTCAGTATTCTTCCAGACTGATAATATGTTTCCCTATCTGAAGGAAAAAGCACCTTCAGTGTTGCTGAGGTGATTGACTCAAACAACCCTACTTCAGGTAAGAGAGCAGCAGCTGCAGGGCTTGCCAGCATGCCAGCAGTACATCCTCTGGGCTCCTGGCTTTTTTCTTCCCTTCCTCTCCAATCAGACTAAATGAAATGGAGCTATTTGTGGGTTTAGAAGTGGCAACAGTTCAGCCCGCTCCATCCCCAGGTGCCAAAGGGTTGAAACAAGAGAAAACTCTTACAGAACATTTGTGCACTTTCCAATTGCCACACAAGCAGCCAGAGAAACAGCTCAAGCTATAATTCAGTTTCTGAGCAGTCCTGGGAAAAGGGTTAGGAAACTACCCTTACTCTTTTCTTAAGAAAGTAAGCTTACCCTTAAGTAAGGGTAGCTGATTTGAAACTTCGGCATGGTCTGGACTTAAAAGAAGCCCCAAAAGCTTTTGGGTTACAGCCAGGAATTCAAGCCAGAAGAACAGAGGTTCCCAACGCTGGTATTCTCTCATCCCCTGCCTCCCTTCCCACTCCAGGGCATCAGCAACTACACCCAGCAAGATCCTCTCCTGAATTCCCTCCCCTCCCATTCAGGATCGGATAACATCCCTGGGGCGATTGCTCACACGGAAAAGCAACATGAGGAAAGTATTTAATGCATGTTTATGTCTTTTAATATAGTGTAACAGCTGGAATCAAAGGCAAAAACCCCGGGCTTCAGCACACGAGCATCGTGGCTCTCCACAGAGTCCCCTTCTAATCACGGCTGCTCTCTCGACCACAGCTTTAGAAATCAGGCACTAACCCCTATTGCCTAATTAGCAGAGCAGTGTAAAGCTTAGGAACAGGCATATCTTCTTCCTCCCTAAGTGGCCACTGAATAAATGCTATATCCCCAGTTCACAGTCCCTTTTTACATTGCTGGCATTACCAGTCCTTTGTGTACCCACATGCTGTTACTTAAATTGCTTCCATGTTTTCATTACTTGCTCTCTGTGCTGTGTGTATTGAAACTCCTGCAAGATTGCTGAAGTGGTATTTCAAAGCACTGGGGACTGCTGGAGATGTAGCTGGAAATATTATGCAACAAGCTATGCATTTTTTAAGTCCTGATAGAGTTTGCATTTCCTCAGGGGAAAAATAAATTTGGGTGCTGCTCCACGATGTGCAGGACAACTGCTCCCACCCACCAGAGGCACAAGAATGGCACTTGCAGCTCAGTCTGTGCATATTCTATGCATCCATGAGCAAGGTGGTAAACCCAAATAATAATCCCATGAGCAATGTGCAAGGGAAATGGGTACATTGGGCCAAACTTTCCTGGCAAAAATCCATAAAAGACAGTGGATTGATGCCAGCTGAAGGTCTGTCCCACTCTTTAAATGTGTTGTTCCCTCCTTCTGCTGCCAGGAGCTACTTTTCTGGAGCTTGTGCTGATTAAAGCAACAGGCAATCAAAACAGCCTAACGCTGAAATTTCAAAACCGCCAAAACCATTTAAATGTGACAAATCACTTTTGGTTTTTTTTCTTTTTTCCCCACAACCACTACTGTGGCTCTAATGGTTCTGTAAGTAAATGTAGAGGGTGCCTGCATGCTCTACTTTTCCAGAGAAACACACAGATAGATAGACCAGAGAGCTACATCTCCATGCGAGTTTCAGCTTGCTGTTTCCTCCTAGTTATCTTCCCCCTAAAAATTACTGTACCCACCACAAGATAATTATTGGCCATAGAAGAAATCACTCTGCCAGCACTGGAACTTTTCTTCTACTCACTCCCTGCCTCCCTTTCTGTAGTGCCTTTGATCTCTCCTTGAGGCAAGGTGTTCCCAGCCTGATCCTGGAACCCCAGGAGGCAGGCGTATTTGAAATCCCCCCGGCTGCAGGGACACAGGTTATTCCCCATCCTGGAGATGCAGGCTGTAAGTCTCCAGGCATCACACCCCTTGAAATCACAGCACTAGGGTCTTCCAGACCCCTGCTGGGGGCATCTCTGCCACAGCTGCGGCTCAGCAGCTGCCGCGCAGCAGCCGTTGGGTGTTATGCTAATGGTGCACCAGGGCAGCAGCCTTCTCCCCATCTGCTCAGAGCACCCACCTGCTGGGTGCTGAGGTTTTTTTGTTTGCTTAATGGCCAGATTAGACCAGTGTTGACCCAAAGCGCTCCCAGCTTGAGAACAGGGTGTGTGTGAACACAGCCCCAGCCAGCTCGGACCTCGCAACACAGGTGCAAGCTGGATGCAGCCGTGTCTGAGCCGTGATCTGTTTCTTTCAAATTTATCCTCCTGCAATTAAGGTCATCACCCTGAGCATAACCATGCTACAAGGTGCTTTTTTTTAGCCATTGTTCCCACTGGGTTTGTTTGGTTTTTGTTTGGGGTTTTTTTGCACATAACTTCCTTATGCTTAGCTTTATTTATTCAACCTTTTGGATGATCACACAGAAAAGAACACACCTTCCATGCCCATCAGACTGGGTGATAAATAGAAATGAAGGCTCTGATTTTGTGCAGCCATATTCTCCACAGTCCATGCATGGTAGATTTGCAGTTTTTTTTTTTTCTTCTACATAGCTATGGAAGGATTGCTTGTGACACCTTTGCTATCACTGAGCATAGTCTCATAAAACTGCTGCTTCCCCTGAGACTTCTACAAACATTCAGGGAAGACAGGAAAGTGGAAATTAAACATTGTTTGGTGCTAAGAAGACAGCCCATCTTTTTCAATAGGTGGGAAAATCTCTTCTCAAAGTGTTATAATTGTTACACAGCAGGGCCAAACCTCTGCTGTGTTTAAAAGAGCTACCTCTTTCTTGCCCATAAACGACATGATTTATAAGATTATGAGAAAAAAAAAAAAAAAGAATCCCCGTGAACTGGTCTTTTTTTGGTTTGTTTTCAAGTTCAGCTTGTAAGAAAAGTGAGTGATGTTAATCTCCCTGGGCTCTGCCTTGAGTCAGTGGGAAACATTGATGCATAAAAAAGTGATTTTGAGTCATGAAAATTTTGGTCTCTCAGTCTGCTGAGGAGGATTTCTCCAGGAAGAGATGGTGGCAATTAGCCCCCTCAAGACTTCACGTAGCCCTTTGAGCACCCATCAAAGAAGTATCAAAGATGCATGTGCAGGAAAACCTAGACATGACCCAGGCCCTAATCAGTGGGTGCCTAAATCCCAGATCAATTTCTCCAGGTTTTGGACACAGTCATGCATCTTTTATCAAATCTAGGTTCTTTCTGAACTCATCATGAAGCTCATGTGTTATTAAGGAGGCAGAGGTAAAGTATTTTTACCATGACCTGACCAAATATACTTGGCTAATTCTTAAGACAGAAAATATCTCTAATCCAAAAATTTGTGTCCCCAGCAGTGCTGCTTAATACACTCAAACTAAATTTGGTCTATGTACTAAGTGTAGGCGAGACTACAGAAAAATCAAGCCAACAGCAAATCAAAAGGGAGCTGCTGAAAACAGCTTGTATGAAGAAAGGATTTTCTTTCTTTTCTCATCCTTGAATAGTGAAAAAAAAAAAAGTTCAATTTTTTACCCAGACTTAAAGTACCAAAAATTTCTCTGCAGAAGGATATTTCAAGAAAATGATATGCATCTGGAAGAAAATGAGACTTATAATGGAGGTATTTTCTGTAGCATAACTATAGTGCTACTCACACAATGCTGTAATCAAGAATAATGGAGCCCATCACCCAGAATACAGGAATGAATTCAATTGTTCACCATGCACATACCTCTATTTTAAAAATGCAGTTGAATGCTTTAACTGCCAAAAGGCTTGAGCATTTGTTCTCAGGCACAAAGCAGTTTAGAAGTGGCTTCCTTTATTTCTCACTCATGTAATCATTAATCTCAAAACTCAATTACATACAAAAATAGAAGAGGCCTGGTTGAACTTTTGATCTCTTCTGAATTGGTTCATCTGAAGGATAGTTCAAGATCATTCCCGATGCATATGTGACAGTGCAGGGTGATACTTGCCCTATGCTGCTTCAAGGCCAAATCTTGCAAAGGCTATGCCTTGGACACAAAGTGTTTCAGAAGATTCATTCCTCCCCTCTCCCTCTGCTTCTGGGAGAAGCTGAAAATATTTAAAAGAATGGGACGTACCTTCTTTTTAGAGTGTGATCTGTCCTCCTCTTTAGCTGTTTTGCTATTTTTCCCGGTTCTGGAAAGCTTCTGCTCCCCAGACTGCTTGATGGTGATTTTGATCTCGGGAGGGCAAATATAGTTCTCCAAGTTCTTTGGAGGCTTTTTCGCTCTCTTGGTGGTTTGGATCTTTAGTTTTAAACTCCCCTCCGTGAAGTTAGCCTCCTTGATGGAAAACTCCTGCTCCTCCAGACCATCTCCTGCCACCCATTTCTCGCTGTCTGCATTGGAAGTGGAATCCACATCTCTTCCGGAACCCAGCTCATCCTCTTCCTCAGGCTCCAGCCTCTCAGTGCTCACTGGGATCCCTTTCCCCACGCCTGCCGAAGACAGCATTGTCTCCCCTGCACAGCCCGAGACAGGTGAAGGCTTTGTAGAGGTGACAGCAGCTGGCAGAAAGTCTGCCTCACCTCCCCTTTGCCGGGAACTGCTCAAAGTCTCTCTGGGCTCCATGGCAATACCACAATGCCCTGGAGTTTGGTTGGAGGGAAGGGGAGTATGGGAGGGGATGAGGGAAGCAGATCCCAGAGAACGAATGGCAACTGTCCACCAAATTCAATGTCCCGGTCACCCAGAGGCTGGAAGATGCTCAGAAGAGACAAAATGTGCCACTGCCGAAAGAAAGGAGAAGAAAAAGAGGAAGTTAGCACATACACACATATATCAAATGAGTGAGGAGGTGACTGAAACAGGGCATGGGGCACACTCAGGCTTTCCCTGCAGCATCTGAAGGGCTTTCCTTGAAGCAAAATGGGAACCAGGGCACACCAGCATTTCTGAGGGCTGGGTTTGACATAACAAAGCAATGAACAATAGCCATTGTGTATTGTTAAATTGATGACAATGGATATATATTTTAAAAACAAATAAATAACCAAACTGTTGTCAAAATGCAAACGTCTTCAACTCATGCAGTGAATGAGGGGACAGCCAGCTCTCCACACCCATGAACCTCTTCATTACCTTGACATGCTCACTGTCACAGGGTTTCCAGGGTGTGAAAAAAAAGTAAACTCAGACTCTTGCCTTGGCTTAAATAATAATCCAGAGATCAGAGCACAGAAGACATGGTGCTGCCCTCTGAATCAGAAGCAGAGTTTCAAACTCTATTTCCTCATTTCCTGGGTGTGAGAGAGACATGCTATTCTGAGGGGAATCCTGCTTTGGATAAATAATTCATTAGAGACCAACTGCAGCCCAATATGCTCTGTGGGATACTAGAATTGCAGTAGGATCCACCTGGGCTTCGTTCAGGGCATGTCAGTGTCCCAAGCATTGAGGTGCATGGATGACAGCTAAACTCAATGTTTTCCAGAGCTCCTCATGTCCTTAGGTATCATTGTTCTGTGGGAAACTCTTGGGCTGGATGATGCACAGACTGTGCTCTCAACCTTGGAAATTTTATCTTTCTTTAGAACACCAGAGATGGAACCCTTTGAGATGGAAATACCTTACAAAGCCTCAGTTAAGGGAGAAGCTGTGAATGTTCAGTTGAGGCAAAAGTTGTGTCACCCAAGGATATCTTGTTAAAAGTAATACTTTATGGGGTGTTTTAAAAGGTATTGAGGTGCTTTCACCCACCTTACCTAAATCTCCCCTATTGCCACCCTATACACACACCAGTCATGGCAAGCCAATTTCGGCCACAAAATTAGCAGAAGAGTCCACAGAAGTGTAAGTCTACAAAATTAGTAGAGAAAAATAAATATACTTTCTGCTACTTTAGGAGGAACAACTCCCCAGTGGATCAGAGGAGTAACACTTCTGGTAAATGGAGAAGGAAACAGGAAGGCACTGGCAGGAGTACGTTCTGGGGGTGTAGACTGGCTCTTTCAGGAGTAGCTCCCTGCTAGATTAGTTCAGCTACACTTGACCACTGCCATCAAGATTTGAGCACAGCCAGGGATTTCCCAGGTCATTCTTGGCAGTGATATGCTGTTGAGAAAAAAACCCAAAATTACCTTGCTATCTATCATCAAATCAGAACAACAGTGCCAGTGTACACTACTGTAAAGCACAGCTCACCTAGAAGAAGCACATGTCATTGTACCGCTCGCTTCTTTTTAGCTTTTTAAAGGTACCTTGCAGGAGCTTGAAATTCAACAAGATGCAATAACAGGTGCATTTTATTAGTTATAAATCCACGTTTGCACTGGAGTGTGGCCATGTGTCATTTGTCTGACCTGGGCATGTATGGCTATTAGTGGAAAGTCCTAAGCATCCTAGAGGTCCATGAAATCACTAGGGGACCTCCACCCAGGTCCCAGCAGACACAAATTCAAATAAAGTTCCATAAATAGCACAAGCTGACAACCCAAGCAGAAAGAAAAAAAAAAAAAAAGAAAGAAAAAAAAAAGGAAAAGAGAATTTGGAGTCGCCATCTGGCCTTAGGGATGGTTTCTGTAACTTGCAGGAGATAGAAATACACCACAAAACCATTTGTACTTAAGTTGTGTATCTCCTGGCAATAGCAGAGAGACTCATTTCCCAGAGCTGGTGTCACTGGTCTCGTTTGAGGTGATCTTGAGGAACTAACAGATCCAAGGTCTCATGTGTGCCTGCCCTGACTCACCCTGTGGTCAGCGAGTCTCTCCGGGAAACAAGGATCACACATCCTTCAAACCCATTGCCGAGTGAGTTAGTTAAAGCCCTTACATAGTTTTGAACCCAAACCATGCGCTAGGTGCTAATTACTAACACAATTAGTACATGAAAGCCACCCAGTTTCGAGGAGCTGCTCCGCCTAATTGACTGACTTTGCACCGTGCCTCTCCTTGTGCCTGTGGAGGTGATGGGAGTCAGAGACACCTTCCTCTTTCAACCGGCCCAATCAAGAAAAAGGGGAAAAAGAATAATAAAAGAAAAAGTCCTCTTGTTATCTGCCATTTTACATTGTTAATCTACGTGGAGAGGGACACAATGTACACACTCTCCTGGGCTGCAACACAAACACAAGGTGGTAAAAGCTCGGTGGTGCAGCATTCCAGGGAGTTACCGCTCTGGTATGCGCGCATGTACAATGGGCACTCTGTGCCGGCCTCCGCCCACAGGCTTTTAACCTCTCTCACTGCTGGCTGCAAAGAGCAGGCTCTGGAGCAGCTCAGCAGGATGAGCCTGCAGCCAACAACGGTGCAAGGAAGGAACAATTGCCACTGCCATAAATGAACCAACTCTCTCGGGGTCCTCAGCTGAACAGGACCTTAAATGCAGCTCATGGCTCTGGGACAGGAAGAGTCATTCAGGTTTTGAGCCATTGGGTAATGTTTTATAGAGGGTGAATAAAAAACCAGGCTTCTGCTCCAAAGTCTGGTTGGGAGTCCCAAACGCTGGGTCATAATGTCCAAATACTCATGTCTGTTTGGCCGTGTGCCTCCAGCTCAGCATAAACAAGCAACAGATAAATAAAGTCATAACATTACACCCGTGTCAGATGAATTCATGCCAAATCCACCTTAAAACCCAACTTAAAAATATTGGCCTCCTGTTCTGCCAAGAGTCTGCAGATGATATCATCAGACCCACAGGTAGCAACAAATAACCCTGCACTCAAATGCTGCACCCAGAATTAACTGGGTCATTGTTTTAGATATCTCCTCACTCTCCTTCAGGGTTAATAGTTAAATGACTTGGTTGCAGGGACATCATACTCGTCTTTCTAGTTTGGGCAGGCTACCTGTGCTTTGACTAATTAGAAACCTCACTTCAGGCCTCTGAATGTGTAACCTCTACTGGAAACCTCCCCTCTCCAGAGTGCCTGAAAGCAGAATCACAGAATCATAGAATGGTTTGTGTTGGAAGGGACACTAAAGCTCATCCAGTTTCACCCCTTTGCCATGAGCAGCGAAACCTTCTACTAACCCAGGTTGTTCCAAGACCTGTTCAACTTTGCCTTGAACACTTCCAGGGATGGGGCAGCCACAGCTTCTCTGGACAACCTGCCAAGGCTTCATCACCCTCACAGAGAAGAATTTCTTCCCAACATCCAATTTAAACCAACTCTCTGTTGGTTTAAAGCCATTCCTCCTTGTCCTGTTGCTGGAAGAACTCTGTGTCTATTTTAAATACTCAGGACACAAGGTATGTCTAAACTTCTAAGTGCTGATCCAAGCTGCTCTTCCAGGCCTCCAAAGCTCACCAGCATCAAGTCCTATTCCATAAGCAGCTACAGAGGCATTTTACTATCCAAATTAAGCTCACGGAGGAAAGTATTATTGCTAGCAGGTTTCCTGCAGTCAAGTTAAATTTGAGGAGGAAAAGTCGCAGGTGAATGACAACAAATTTCACAGAAGTTGGCATTAGCTCTTAATTAGGGAGAGATTCATGCTTCCTCTGATAAGTACTGAGAAATAATCAAACGCCTGTTTGCTCAGCCTAGTTACTAGTGCTCACATTTCTTATCAGCTCCTCTGGGCACCTCAAACACTCTTCTGGAGGCAAAGGCCTTCAAGTACAAGACTTCCCTTTGGGTCATACTGGATGTGTCCTATTAAGGGTTTTGAATATCCTCCCTTCTTCTGCCTCAGGCAAGCTGGTGCTTGTGAGTATTCAGATGCTGCAGCTGTAATGTTATTAAAGTGAAGATTTGGTGAGGACAAAAGCAGAGGTGAGAACCAACAGGAGAGAGGAGAAATCCACCTGCTTGGTATTCTCCGTGAAATGAAAGTGTACATACTACTTGGCATAGCTTTTGCCTTAAGCTTGGACTTGATGATCTTGGAGGTCTTTTCCAACCTTGGTGGCTGTATGATTCTGCAATTCTGACTGTGACAGCGATCACATTAGGAGCAAGCAAACACTTCTTTGACACATGCAAGCAATGCAGGCTCAGCTGTCCAGTGTTTCTGCAACCCACTGAACTGCTCAAGCACTAGGAACAGCACTAGGAGCAGCAGGGAGTTGGGAGCAATATTAAGAGGTGCTGCTCAAATCCCTTCTACACTAATACCACTGTAACTACTGAGATTATTATTTTCATTCATAGAATTTCATTCATAGATTCCAAAACGATTGGCTGAAAAAGAAAAAAAAAGTCTGTTGAACAGGTTCAATTGAAGGAAAACTAAGGCACAAATCTGAGGCTCATAGGGGATGCAAAGTGGAGGTCACAACTTTTCAAATTCTGTGTCTATCAGGTTGCCTTTGGATCTTCCATTCTCTCACGGGACATTGCATTAAATCCCTAATCTCTGCAAAATATCTGGAATTCCAGAACCCTCTTTCCATTCCATCCTTCTAAAACCATTCACCACAAAGCACTGGAGGCTGTGCAGCAGCGTTAATGAGATTTCACCTTTCCCTCCAAAGACTCCCAGGTTGCTTCCATGGTCATATATAACACTGTGGAAATGCAACTGCCTCTGGGCCAGAGGCCAATGGACAACCCAAGGGCAAGTTTTGGTCAGAAACCTACTTTTATGAGCAGTGTCTGTGAAACTTCAGAATTTGTCACAGGTTAAGATCAGGTTAAAACCCAACATTTCGGCATGAGACAAGCTGCACTGAACCCAGTTAACCCATACTGGAGCAGAAAAATGGCCCAGCCTATTCCTTTGTTATTGTTTTGCAAAATGAAATTGGAATTTCATGCTTCGTTGTGGTCTCCATCCATTCACTGCCAGATAGCCAGCAGCATGACTCTGATTACTGATCAGGAACAGGCATCTGATCACACTTCTATGGAATGGGCAAGCACATAATATGAGGCTTATGATTTTCTTTGTAATGACTTAAAGGCAGTTTCAGAGGACGGGAAAACTTGTAAGCCATAAAGCCAGTGTGATGCAGACAAGTGACATAATATGATGAAATACGAAGTCCTCTGGGATAAAATTAAATCACTGCAATTTTTTTTTTGTTTTGTTTTTAGCAAATTTGAACCAGTTTGAGTTTATCTTGTATGGATCAGTATCCTGTACCAGTACTGTATTTAATCCACAGCTCAGAGCCCTGTAGCTAGATTTATGGCAGCTTTGGACCACAGCCTCTCATACTTCCTGAGGCCATGGTCCTCTGAAAGAACAACCCAACCTTGGCAGGGAGCTCATATAATGACTGTGGCAGTTATTTCTGTCCACATTATGGATCTCATAGGAAACACCCTCTCCCTGTCATCTGCCTTATGTCCATCTAACTAAGGTATGTAACTCATTAATAGGGTGAATTAGAGGAAGAAATGTGATTCCTCTTCACATGGTCCCTCTGCCTCAAATTGTGCTTTTATTCAAATCCTTCTAACTCTGCCTCTGATTCTGCATGGATTATGTGAGGGGGACAGGATGCAAGCTGTCCCAGATGGGGGTTATCCACATAAAAACAAGGAGCAAAAGATAATGGCAGTTGGCAGAAATACAGTCTTCACTTGTTTCTATCAGATTGTGCTCAGTCCAAGAGCTAGCATCCCTCTGCACCTCCTGAGCAGTACTGACTCATGGCTGTGCCTCATTGTGCCCAAGTCTGGCAAAGGGAGTCAAGAAAAGTGACACTAGAGGGAAAAAGACATGGTAAACTGAATATCTGTCCCAGCTTGAAGCTGCAATCATCCTGCCCAAGACAAAGAGGCACAAATAAATGAAAATCCAAGCACATCTGTAATTACAGAGGCATTCTGTAAAGTGTGCACATTACACACACACACACGTATCTGTCTTCTCAACATAGACACGTTTAGAGTAGATTATGGAATCATATCTGACTCCATAATTAGGTTTGAGACTTTATAATTAGATCAGGTAGTCACCTTTCTATGTAAGTAACTAACTATCATAGAGGACTTTCAGAAGGGCCAACTGAATGATTAAACAACTGATATGGCCATAAATCACAAGGACAATATAAGTAATACTGCCCAAGGTACAGCTGTGGCAACCATGAGTGTAGCAAAGCACGCATCTGCAGGATCATGCTGCCCAAGGACAAGCTTCTGCCTGAGCTTCTTTTACAAGCTTCTGCCTGAGAACTCTACCAAGGTTTTGTAAATCTACTCACTCATAAGCTAAAGCTGTATCAGAGTGCTGGGAAAAGGAATGCAGTCATCAGATCTGTGAACACCTCACAGAAGCTTCTGGTCTCTAAAATTATCAAACTCCTCCCTCTTGTTCTCTCTGAGGTAGGCAACAAAAATTTGGTTTGTGTTGGAGGGGACCTTGATGACCATCTTGTTCCAACCATTCCAACCCCCTGCCATGGGCAAGGACACTTCCCACTAGACCAGGCTGCTCCAACTCAGAGTCCAACCTGGCCTGGAACACTTCCAGACATTTACAACTTCTCTAGGAAATCAAGACGTAGTGTTTGATCCTAATGACATCAAGAGCTGGTGTGTAGTTTTTGCCCCTTTTCCTTGTGAACATCAGGCCTCCAGGACACTGAAAAGCAGAAAGAGATGCCTACTGTGCCTCAGCTCATTACAACACAAAGTCAAGCTGGTAGATTTGCCTAAATCAGGTCAACACCAAGTTGCTGAGCCTCCAGACCAATCATCATCATTCTCAGTATGATGTACACTCAGGGGTGACTTCTGGGATGGCCCAAGAGACCACCCTGAGTACTCTGTTGGACGCAGCAGATGCTGTGTGTGTGCCACTGCAAGGATAAAACTTATTCCATTAACAACAGCCATAAAACTCTTTGGGAGGAAGCGTCAATGTGCACAGAAGGGGACTTAAACACTTACTACATTCCACCTAGCTCTTGCCAAGCACACCATCCTGGAGGTAGCGGCAGCTACTCCAGGCTACAAATGGAAAGTTTTATGGGTATTTAGGGAAAGGTTATTGGCACAGAGATCAGCCACAGAAAGCAAAACCCTGTACAATTCCATCATCTGTGTTACCAAACTTTCCTAGATTGACTCTGCTCTTGGAGAGGTGCCATCATACACAGTAGCCTCTTTCTAATACCGTCATGGCAGGGCAATAATCTCTTCTTCTCCCTCTGATCAAACATTTCCCTCTGCACCATGAAATGCATGGAAAATTATTTCTCTGTATAAATCATTAATGAGAGTTTTGTTTTTATTTACTGCTGCTGCCACAGGACTCTTTCTTTCACCTTCTTTTTTTTTTCCATTATTTCATTTTTGCTTGCGCATGTACCAAATAGACCTGCTACCTCTTTCTTCGGGAAAAACAAAGAAATAAATAAAATTTAACAACACATTTGTTAGGGAATGCATCACATCTTGGCTCAACATCCATTCCTCAGAGCCATAAGTGATGGCACAAGGAAGACCTAAAAGGCTTCAGTCCAGGGTCTATCCTGTGCCCAGTGTGGAGTCTGTACAAACAACACATCCCATGTTATTCCATTCTGTATGCTTCAAATAATGCTGGGAGTGAGAAAGATTGGATTTTCTCCATCCAGGACACTGCACTGTGTGTTTCCATGCTGAGTAAGCAGTGGTGCCTTTCTTAGTGCTGTATAATACACCAAGCATCCCAACTTCAAGAGGGGACTGTGAGAAAATGGAATGTCTAAAGTGTATACAAGAAGAATAGCAATAATTGGAGTATTGAAAGGAAAGCATTGGGACTGATTTGTCCTGCAGAGTACATCAGTCTTTTGGGGAAAGAGAGTGTTAAGGCTAGAAATACAAGAAATTCTGGAAGAAGATGAAGAAGAGGAAGAGGAAGAAGAGGAAGAAGAGGAAGAAGAGGAAGAAGAGGAAGAAGAGGAAGAAGAGGAAGAAGAAGAAGGAGAAGAAGAGGAATTGGGAGGCAAAAGCAGCACAGGACATTACTGGATGCAGCTGGATGCACATGGGACAAAGAGCAGCCCACACTGGTGAGACAGTGATATCAAGAGGCACAAAAACATTAGCTGGGAGCATGATGATGGGAAGACCTGAGGCCAGGAATAAAGGCAAGATAACTGCCAGCTTCTGTGGGCAAAGGGAAGGAGCACCTTTGCCTCTAATTAGGCTGAAGAGGAAGTAGTTACAGCAGTGCTGGGTGGAGGTAAAAGCCTGCTGAGTATCCACAGGCCTGAAAGGCCTCTCCAGCTCGATTACTTTACTGTGCTCTTTGTGCACATCGGGCTCCCCCCAAGGCAGAGGATCAGGACCCCCAGATTCACCACTCAAATCCCTATTGAAGCAGGACCAGCATTTTGGATTATTACTCTCTTAGACTCATATAATCAGTAAGGTTGGAAAAGCCTTCTAAGATCATGGAGTCCAACCATTCCCCCAGCACTGCCAAGGCCACCCCATGTCCCCAAGTGCCACATCCACACATTTTTTGAGCACTTCAAGCATGGTGATTCTAACATTTCCCTGGGCAGCCTGTTCGGATGCTTGACCAACCCTCCAGGAAACAATTTATTCCTGTTATCTAATCTAAACCTCCCCTGAAGCAACTTGAGGCCATTTCCTCTCATTCTGTCACTTGTAATACTCCTAACACCACTGTCGCCATGAAGATGTTAAAGGTTGGAATGGGATCAACACTTGGGGGGGGATTCAATGTCAAATTAGTTATGTGTACTCCCTCCCTTCATCAATGACTCATGGATTGCTGTCTCCTAATCTGAATCCTTCACTTAGTTTCCAACAAGCAAAGTTTGGTCTGCGGACTCTGATGGGCCAAGAGAACCATGAATTGAGGTTCAGTGCTGCTGCTCCCCATCTAGAAGTGGCTGTGGGTTTGAGTAAGTTCTCAGTTCTTACCTAAAATCAGGCTGTATCTTATTGTTATTTTAATTTTTACTCACACTACTTTTTTTTAAAGGTTTTCCTTAAGGGCCTTGGGAGGGCTATTTGCTGAGCTAAGGGTGAAGAAAATGTTCTGTCTGAAAATCACACCTAGAAGATAGCAAGTTTTAAGAGCAGATGTCTCTTCAATGCTGGTGATAGGTGTGGAGGAGCAGGACTCGTGCTTCTAGGAGTATCTCTTATGACACAGAACTCTAATGTAACCAATATCTATGAAAAAATGCCGTTTATGACTTCTGTCCAACAGGATTTGTTGGGCCAGTGCCCTTCTCTTTAAGCCAACAGACTACAAGAATACCATTCATTTCAGGATGTCTATACTCTAATTTGTCATGGCATCAGAAAGCATGGCCTCCAATTTTTGTCTCACTCAAACACCAAAAGATGACAGGGGCCATTAAGTAGCCCTGCATCCATAAGATAGAGACAGCTGTCCCCTTTAAAAGCATGCAATTAGAATAATTTAAAAAGGGAAAGCATTACCTTTTTCCACTCTCACTTTTTCTGAATCAATTGAAAACAAAACTGATAGCTGGAAAGGCTTACTCAACATTTCAGGAAGAAAATTGTCATGAAACAGAGAGAAAGCATGCTATTTTTCAGCCCATTAGTTGAAGATTTATGGAAATTACAAGGATGTGAATGTATGGGTTAATATTTTAAACTGGTTTGCAACCTTAGGAACAATGGACATGTATAGTAATACTTTGCCCAGATGCCTGCTACTTTACATGCGTACAGTCTTGTTTGAACACTTACTGAACTCCCCCAGTTAAGCTTTGTTTCTTTGATCCCTTCTGAAAATGAACTGAGGAATTCAGCAGAGAATTATTCCCAGTACAGAATTCTATCGAATCCCCACTATAGAGCTCCTTATGAAGGCTTTAGAGAGGGAAAACAAACAAACAAACAAATCACACACACAAAATAAAAAAAATAACCAGGGAAAAAACCCTACAGAAAGGGTTTCCTCGTCTAGAGAACTAATAGGATTTCAGAGGAGTTTCAGTGGAAACCTCGCTGCATTCTCCAAAGCCAAGTATTTAGCAAGCTTTGAGGAGAGGTAGACATGGATCATAGCATCACTCCAGAATATGCTGGGTCTGGAAACACAGTGGAAAGTTAGGCCAGTATCCAAGTCTTAGAAATCACATCAATAGGACATTGAGGATATGTGGATTCATATGGAGGGAAGACGTGTCTGTAATGCCTTGCAGCTTTACCTCTGAGTAATGAGGTACTCAGGTTTGAGTATCATCACTTTCTCCCTTCCATCTTAAAACTGGCTTCTCCATCTGCTAAAATGCCAGGACAAAAAGAGAGTGATTCATTGTATACATGTATATCTCAGTTTTAAAGGTTAACAAACATTTTAAAGTAACTTAAAATCTCAGGTTTCTGATCTTTAACCCACCTCTAATTTTGAGGTATTTGAGTGAGTCCTGGGTTACCCCATGCTTGCCTACCACACATTCTTCTGAAAAGATCTCCCAAGCACTGTTACAAGTTATACCATACTACAGTAGGGGAAAGTTTGCTGTCATTGCTATCATCCTCACAGAGCCCTTATCTGTCCAGGACTGCACAGCAACCCTTGCAGAATCAGGAATTCACTCTTTCAGAGGCACTGAGAAGACAAGTAAGTCACCCCACAACAGCATTCACCCACAATCTCAGTTCCTCCCAATACAATGCAGAGCCAAGCCTTGGGCCTCCTCATGCTGTGGTGCTCAGCAGGGCAGGTCAGAGCCTTGTCACCATTTTATGACCTCACGTTTGCATGGAAATTGGCCTCCTCTTGCATGGCGTTTCCACACATTGTGCTCCCTTTCAAAACAGTGCATCAGACTCAACAGCCCTACATAGGAAAGGTAACTCAGGCTCATCTTCACCACCTGCACAACTCCTATATTCCCTGCAAACCCCCCGTGCTGGATGGACAAGTGCACAAGCCCCACCAAAGTGCCTTCTAATGAGCAAGAGTAAACCTGACCCAGGGATGTGTGAGCAGCACCAGGGTCTGTATTCCAAGAGTATTTTCCCTGGCCACCTTCCTCTTTGGTCACCTCGTCTTCTTCAAAGTTTCTCCTTGGTCTATTGGAGAGACATAAAAGACAACAAAATCCTAAAAGAAATAATGTCAGAAGATTTCTTTTCATACCCAGTCATCCCAAATCTTACTGAAAAGCTCACCATTGCATTTGGACAATCTGTCCTCCAAAGTAAATCCAGCTCCAAAAGGGCAAAATATCTCCTAAATCTACTCTCTTTCAAGAGCTGATAAATAGAAATTAGCTACTTCCTTCACTCATTTCCTCAGCCCTGAAAGATAAGCTGTATTATTCTCTGACTGCTTTTATTCAATTTAAGAAATTATTTTGTCTTCCTTTATTCCCCCAGCTGTTTATTCCCTTGACTTTCTACTATACACAATCAGTCAAATGTGAATTCAGAATCCAAGTGCCTGTTGCAGAGCTGTGCTTGGTCCCAGCATCCAGCAGACCTCTAAACAGGTCCAAAAGTGCCATGAACTTTTGAACGCACATCAGGTGAAGCCTTCTCACTGAGAGGAGAAAGAAACAGTCTCCAAGTGTTGCTAACCACACACACTTGCAAACTGATTTCATGTCTGTATCAGAAGGAAAAAGGAATCCCAATATCAAATGTTTGCAAATCTCTTTCAGATCTGACAGTCCCCCCAGGCTCAAACACTGAACTGAGGGATTTTGAAGTCCACCTTTAATCAAGGTGACAATTTCCTAAAAGCATAAGTCATTTTATTTCCTCAGCAAGAATAATGGGAAAATAAACTCTTTTCTATCAAGCTGGAAAGAGAGAAAGTAATGAGAACAGAACCTACAATAGCAGCAAAACCAGACCAAGTTGAAACCCCAAGCCCCGAAGCAAAACATGGGGAACCTTCTCTACTAAGGTTCTCCCAGAGAGTCCCACCTTTTTTGCTTTGGACTAGCTCTAAACTTTGGATTTATGCTGCCCTAAGTTTTCCTGGACTTTTCAGCAATGAGGCTAGACCTTATCATGGATTTCCTCTGACTACTTACTATTTTATAGGTCACCTATATTACAAAAATATTCCTGCTTGTGAGGGTGGTGAGGCACTGGCAGAGGTTGCCCAGAGCATCTGTGGCTGCCCCATCCCTGGGGAGTCCAAGGCCAGATTGGGCAGGGCTTGGAGCAGCCTGGGATAGTGGAAGGTGTCCCTGCCCATAGCAGGAAGTAGAATGAGATGATGTTTAAAGTTCCTTCCAACACAAATCACTTTATGATTCCATGATTTTTACACACAGATTTGGTGCCCTCATCACAAGAAGCATACTTAAACACAGCACTTACAAGTATAAAACCCTGCATGCCTACATGCTATAGTTGGTAAAAATGGTGCTGCATTTTCTGAACACGGCTTATAATCTGTCCCTCCATGCTTCATGGAATGCATTTTGGCAGTTATTAATTCTGCCTTTCAACATTGTCGCAGACCCACAGACCACAGATACTCCAGAGATGGGTAGTTAATGGGGAGCAAGGAAAACAGCCTTGGCATATGGTTAAACAAATCAGTCATCAGTTCACTGGGACATCTTTCATTTCCATCACAGCAATCCGTTGGATCCCAGAACTGTTTTTTACGTGGTTCATTAGACAATAGCCTTTCTTGCTACTAGTTGGGTCAAGAGTCAAAATTGCTGTGTAATTGCAAGTCTCAGGGCACAAGGCAAGAGTTTTTTCAGTCCTGGAGGGTGTTGTCCAAAGGGGAAAGAAAACAGAAGGGAAAGATTATGTGTGAGCAATTGAACCCTACTGAGAGGGAAAAAAAGTCACTGGAACTGGGATTAGGCAAATCTGGTAATGGAAAACAAGAGTCCTGTTGGTAAATTGGCACTTGCACCTAAAATATGTGTGTGGTAGGGAAAAGGAGCTCAAAGGATGGGTCAAAAAAGACCAGAAGAGGAGATTAAACAGCATCTGAAGCCAAAAAATTATGGTTGGACCTTTTGGAGCATTTAATTCCTTGTGTTAATTAAGCACACGGTAATAGCAGTTGTTAAACAAGAACAGTTCCCAACTTAATCAAAGTACATTATTGAAAATAACACAGAGCAACCTCAGTAGAGAAACCAGTATATATCAAATCAAGCTAAATAGCTCAGTTATGATCATTATTAATAATAAATCTTGGCCACTGTTTCTTTTGTTTGCCAACAACCAGCATAGTTTATGGCTCTGCACAAACCTAACACACCATTTTAAAGCATTTCAAAAAGTATGTCCTCCTAAAATGATAATGTGTTAATAATCTATGCTGGGCTTTTTGGCAGGAATCAAAAAGCTCAAACGACTTGAAATAACATCAGCTAAAAATTATTTATTCTCCATCCCTAGTTGCAGGGAAAACAGAGGTTTTCTTGGCTCAGTTACTTCTCAATAGATTTCTGGTTTCAATTAAAATTTTAAGTCTGAGAAGTTAAAAAAAAAAAAAAGGTTGAAGCCAGTAAGAGATGGAAGAGAAGTCTCCATTCACTGAGTGTTTCTGCTTTTGTTTTTTGATGGGTTTTTTTTGGGGGGGGGGGGTTTTTGGGGTTTTTTTTCCCCTATTTTTACATAACCCTTCTGAGCTAAGAGCACAGACTAAAGTACAAGTCTATTGTGTGGACAGGGTATTTTTTTTCTCTTTTCAACTAAAAAACAAATGGAGATGAAAAAAAGTTTCTCCTTTAAGTGAAGGAAGCTTCTGATGAGGAGTGTAATCTCAGCAAAGGCTGAGGAAGTGCAGAAAGCTGTGTATGAAACAGGTACTTGAACATTTTCCTACGAATGTGTCCAGTCCCTGGAAGTGTTCAAGGCCAGGCTGGATGGGGCTTGGAGCAACCTGGTCTAGGGGAAGGTGTCACTGCCTTGAGGGAAAATGGGGCTGGAAGGAGATGATCTTTAACATCCCTTCCAACCAAAATATTCCATGATTCTATGATTCCCTGGTGAGAATAATTTTTGTTGTCCACAATAAAGGCTCCACTTGCTTCCTCAGGTTCATGCTGTCACTGCCTGTCTTTAGACACCTGATAATACCATTTCTGTAGTCTGCACCAAGTGAGTCCTGCGTGGAGGGGCTTTCAAATCAGTAATCATTCCCATTTTGGCCCATGCTATTCCAAATAGCCAGGACTGGATTTGCCAGTAGCCCTTTCCTCTTGGAACAATTTTATCATACCAGGAGGCTCAGATCTCCCCTGACAGTGGAGCACTGACGGGTTCTGTGCCCTCCTCTCCCCACTCCTCTGCATCCTTTGCCGTGTGACAGGCAGATATAGAAGGACACAGGAGGGTCCCCCCCACCCCAGAGCGGGGCCACCGCGGACCAGTGACTAATGAAATACCTCTGTACACCGGCGGAACAGCCTGCTAGGCTCCCCTGCCCTCCTCCCTTCGCCCTCCCACTCCTCTCAGAGCCCGGCTGTGTTAGCCAGGCTCACGGCAGCCGCGGGGACACCGCCACCCCACGGTACCAGAATGGGTGGGTACTCCCCTCGCATCTCCCCTCGCATCCCCCCTGCGCATCCCCCACGCACGCAGCCCTTTCTCATTACCCCTCCCGAGGCCAGGGAAACCTGCACACCGGGGGTGTCCGAGTCGGGTGTGCCCTGTCTCCCCGTCGCCTCCCCGGTTTGGGCTCCCGGCGGCCAAGTGCCCTTTGAGCATCAGGCGTCAGGCCCGGGATTATCGGGGCCGTTTATTTGAAGCGGAAACGAATCGGAAATCCTTCTCTCAACTGCCTTTTGGAGACATAAATACAGCAGGCAGGGGCAGCGCGGGGAGCGCCGTGCCCGGTGGGGCGGTGAGATGTTGGGATGCAAACACACCGACACGCTCGCACTGACACACACACTCGCTCGCACTGACACACGCTCCCACCCGGGGCAACAGGGGCTGCGGGGGACCCGATTTCCCGTTGCCCTCCGGTGAAACAGGGAGAGGAAGGAGTGTGAGCGTGAGTGCGAGTGTGAATGCGAGTGCGAGTGCTCGGCGCTGGGCAGGAGCCTTGCGCCAAGGCTGGGGTTGACAATAGCTGCCTGCGGCTGCGGGCTGCGAGTTACCCCCTCTTTCCAAAGCCGCCCCCCAGCCCGATGATATCGGCGGTGTTCAGCCTGTCCACAGCTGAACTCCGCTTCCACCCATTGCGGGGGCACAAGGGGCCACCGAGGTCCCGGGGGCGGCAATCACCGGCTTATTAAGAACCATTATCCAGCCACCGAGCGTGGTGGAGGTAGTGGCGGGGGGATGTCCCGCTTTGCTAATTAGTACCCCCCCTCTCCCCCCCCCCCCCCCACACACCTCGTTGTTCCCCCAAATCGCAGCTTTTCGGGGCTGCTTGTCCTTTCCAATGTCAAAGCACGGCGGGGCCACCCCGGGGCAGCGGCGCCCCCCGGTTCACCCGCGGAGCTCCGCGCACACACACGCTCACACTCACACACACACACACACACACACATCCCCGTAAGGTTACAGTGTTGCTCTCTAGCTCCACTTAACCTGCAATTTACGAAGCGGGGGGGGGGGGGGGTCGTGTCCCCCCAGTTTCCACAGGCACACACATAGCTGCCACCTACACATATAAACACATACAGGCTACCAAAGCGGGGGCCAGGAGAGGGGGGATAAGGCGGGGGTGTGGGGGAAATAAATACGTTATTCAAACTCCTAAAAAAATTCCCAACCTCTTCCCAGTAGCGCGGTCTTACACGCACCACCAGTACCCCCTCACCCCACGACAACCACACACAGGCAGACACACATGCCCCTAAAACAGGCACAAAGCGTGGGGAGGGAAGAGGTCGGAGGCGATGGGGAGGAGGATTCGCATGAAATGCATAGAGGAGAAATATTCCCCCCTCCCAAAGAAATAAATAAAGCCCTTTTCCGCGCCATTGCAAAGTCACAACAGTGGAGGGGGAAAAAAAAGAGAGAAAGAAAGAAAGAAAAAAAAAGGGGACTACATTAACTTTTGCATGCAGAAGGAAAAAAAAAAAAAGGGGGGGGGGGGAAGGAAACGGAGAGACGCGTACGATCCTCCTGCAATTCCGATCATCAAGGCAGACCTTTCCTCGATGCCTCAGAATTTTTGTTCCATTTTTTTTCCTCCCCCCCGCATTTACTAACCCATATCCCCAAAACGGCAGCCGGGGGCTTCTTAGTAGCTTCCTCTTCTTCTTCTTTCTTCCTCTTCCTCCTCCTCCTCCTTCTCGGATTTCCCCCCTTCTTGTCTCTTCTCTTTTAGATCCCGGTTCCAATCCCTCGCCACAGCCCCCAAAGGTGCTTTTGCTTGTGTTGCGGCAAACCCATGGCGGTGTTCATCTGTCAGATGGGGATGAGGGGAGCGCCCGGCCGCGCAGCGCACGCAGAGCGCAGAGGGAGGAGGGCGGGGGGAGGAGGAAGGCACCGGGGAGAGGGAGATGGACGGACAGACAGACGGAGAGATAGCTCGAGAGATAAAAGATAGATAGAGAGGGCTAAATAGAACGAGATAGAGCGAGAAAGGGGGGAAAATGGCGTCTTGGAAAGCCGGAATCCCGGAGTAAATCAAATTAACACGCAACACCCAGAGCAGTCCCGGCTAATTTTAGCAGGATCCAAAATAAAATGAAAAGGAAAAAAGGGGGGTGAGTAGGAGGAGAAGGGGGGGTAGGGGGGCGGGGGGTGAAAGAAAGGAGGAGGGGGTAAGAAGGGGAAAAAAAGGGAGACCGAGAAAAAAATAAAAGCCCCTCAATGCAATGGATAAAATCCTGGATTTGAAATCGATGGAGCTGGTCTCCAGCTCTCTCGCTTTTTCTTTTCTTTTCCTTCTTTTAGATTTTTTTTTTTTTTTTTTTTTTGGAGAGGGGGCTCTTTTGCTCTCTGCTTGTTGTTGTTGGTTGGTTGGGAGCCTTTTGCAGGGGGGCGAGGTTGCAGGGAAGCGTTTTCGGTTTTGCTTTTCCTGGCGAGGAGTTTCAAAAATATTAAAAAAAAAAAAAAAAAAAGGAAAAAAAGAAATAAAAAAAGAAGGAAAAAAATAAAAGAAAGAAAAAGAGCGAAGCCTCGCCAGGGGAAAAGGGCTGCTTGGCGGCGGCGGCGAGGAAGCTTCCCTTTATCCCTGTTCTCCTGGGCTCTGGAGCGGGTGCCGGAGCTCCGGCGGGCTGCGGGGCTGCGGCCGCCCGCCCGCTCCGCTCCCCGCTCCCCCCGCGCCGCCCCGCGCCGGGCCGGGGGAGGGCGAAGGGAAGGCGGAGGGAAAACACCCCCTTCTCCTGATGGGGCCGGAGTCGGTGCTCGCACACTCACACAACACACACACACACCCGCATCCCCTTCCCCGCTGAGAAAGGGTGCGCCTGGGGGCGGCTTTTTTGCTCCCCCGCTGGATTTTTCCTTTCTCTGTCTTTTATTTTGTCTTTTTGGTCTGGTTTCTCCCCCTCCCTCTCTCCCTCCCTGCAAGGGGCGGCGATTTGGTTAAGCAGATCTGTGGGGCTGATGTCTCTCTCTTTCCTCTGTTTCCATCGCTCGCTCCCGGAGTCCTGCAGCACTGGGGGCGGGGGAGGGGGCGAAGTGTGGGGAATAAATGGTAATGATCAGGCACACACACACACACACACACACACTCAGACACACTCGCAGACACGCACTCGGTGTGGCTGCAATGCTCAGCTCTGGGTTAATGTACTCAACAGTGCCACTACCTGACACAACTGCAGCACTGATGGGGGCAGGGGAGAAAAGGCAGAGGAGGTGAGATTCAGGGCAGGGCTATTTATCCCATTTATCCCACTCCAAGCTCAGTCTCTCCCACGCCCTCCCACCCGCCCCCCCGCCAGCCCCCCCGCCAGCCCCCGTATGCTTTTCACTGCGGGCTCATGACCTGGGTGAGACATTTTGGGGTACAGTGACTGCTGTTAGGCCACACTGAGAGTTCCCTCTCTGGGGCTGGGGGAGATAAGCAAGGACTTTCAATTTAATTGAAAATTAAATTTTCACTCCTAATTTAAGGACTAAATCCCCCCCCCCCCCGCCCCCCCGCACTTTCAGAATGGACCAGCAACAAAATGCAACACAAACTCAGCTGCAGGCCAGTGGAGTTGTGCAAAATCCAAATTGCTGGGCCTTTCCTTTCCTACCCATGCTCTGCCAGCAGTCTGGATGATGCTGCCTTTTGGGCTGATGGCTGGACAAACCTTTACTCACACCAGTAAATTGTTGGCTTGCCTGAGTAGTCACAGAGATGATGAGGAGGGACCCCCAGAGGTGGGAAGGCTTGTGGAATGGAGCTGTGGAATTGTACTTACAGATGAAGGTAACATTCCAGAAGCAGGAGGGGGAAGGTAGGGGGTACCCCCTCTGTGTTCCTCTGCATGTTTGATCCCTTGCAAAGATGGTGCCACAGGATTCCCAGTCCCAGAGTGCTGCAGGAGGCTCAAAGTACACCAAGCCTCTCCACTTTGCTTTGGGACAGAGGGTAGCTTCAGGCTATCATCCTGAGTGACCTGAATTCAGTGTGCAGCTGATGCAAGGGTTGACCCTCACCTGCCATGGAGGCTTATTCATGTCCCATTATCCCTTATATCATAGAATCACAGAATTAGGTGGCTTGGAAGGGACCTTAAAGATCTTTTCACACCCCCTGCAATGGGCAGGAACACCTCCCACTATCCCAGGCTTCTCCAAACTTCCATCTCACCTGGACTTGGATACTTCCAGGGATGGGGCAACCACAACTTCTCTGAGCAACCTGTGCCAGGGTCTCACTACCCTCACAGCCAAGAATTTCTTTTAATATTCAACCTAAACCTGCCCGTTTTTTAGTCTGAAGCTATTCCCCATTGTCCCATCACTCCAGGCCCACGTAAAAGTTTTTCTCCAGCTCTCTTGGAGTACCTTTAGGCACTGGAAGGGGTTCTGAGGTCTCCCTTAGAAAGGCCTTCTCCTCTCCAGACTGGAAAGTTGCAACTCTCTCATCCTCTTCCTTTAGGAGAAGCAGTAGATCTACAACACAGTCCCAGTCTAACACCAAATAAGTAGAAAAGATTTGTGGGTCCATGAGATGCACAAGCCCTCACCAGCCCTCAGCAGACTCAGCTCCCTTGGTGAGTATGTGCCCTCAGCCCTACTGTGTTCCTGGGAAAAAATCCTGGGTAAAAACCACACCAAAGCATTGCTTCCCTTTGGATCTCCCCATGTGACTGACATCTCCCAAGATACCTGTAAATCCCAAACCCCTGAGCTGAGGGGCAGCAGGCTGTGCCTGTCCTTCCCTCATGGTCTTTTCCTCATGCTTCTCTCCAAAAGGAGGAAACAAATCAATAAAATATACAAGAAGCCTTCCAAATGATGACCAACAGATCAACCCCATCTCCATCCCAAACAAACACGCAACTCACAAACTTTCGAATCGGAAATGTCACACTGAAAATGTTGACATTTCTGATTGAAACCAAACAGGGATTGTCATTCCCAATCAGCTCTTTGACATGGAAGGGAGGCTTGCTTGTTTGAATTAAATCACCCAACTGGAGCTATGTTTTGTCATTTTGTATCTAAACAAAAGAAAAAAGAAACAGTTTCAACATTTCTTGGCAGAACTGATAGTGACATTTCCTGTGAAGAATTCTGGTTTTGAAATGAAAACTTTTGGCAGGTGAGCTCTGTGTAAAGGATCTCCACTGACCATCATCTTCCTCTATGGAATAAGCTGTTACTAACCTCCATGGAGTAAGCTGTTACATTATTTCACTGTTATGAAATAATTGGCTTAATTAAATTGGCTTAATTAACACAGAAACCCAAATTATAGAACCAAATACAAATACAAATACAAATACAAAAAAAAAAAAAAAAAAAAAAAAAAAAAAAAAAAAAAAAAAGGGAGAGAGGGGGAAAGAAAAGAAAAAAAAAATCACGTTTACTACACCTTTGCTAGAAAATAATATTTTGATTATATTCATCAAATTTAGGATAAAAAGTGTTTTGTGAGCCTTTTCTCTTTTTATCTTGTATATATTTTCTCCTGGAGAGGATACATGTACATAAACAAATGTATTTAAGCAGCCCCAGAAAAAATAATTTCAAAGTGAGTTCAATTTAGAAAGCAATACAGATAATGGCTTATTTAATGCTCACTTTGAAAACATGGCAGAGTTTAAAGAAACAAAACTAAGAAAGACTCAGGCCTAGTAAAGGAAGTTTGTGATTCACCCAAAGTTATTTTTAGGCCTGTCATATGTATAACTGAAAGAAAAAAAAAATCACACCTGGTTACTTTTACTTGTAGACATCAAACTCTGTCAGGATAAATTTCATAAACAGAAAAAGACCCATCCCTTTGAGTGGTCACCGTGTAGGACATGTGTGCATAAATCATTTAGAATCAGTGCTGACATCAAAGGTTTTCTGACCTGTGCTTTTGTCTCCTAGATCTAGAAATTTTTCCATCTTTTAAACAGCCTCCTCCCTCTGTCTCTGCTGTGTGTCAAGGAGTTCAATCTAAGTGGATAATCTCAAAGAGGAAGTTTTCTTCTCTTTGTTCTTTTCACTTAAAAAAATATGATGGCATTTGTAAAATTGGTTTGGTTCTGCATCAGACCTGAGATAAGTTTCCTATTTGTGCCCAAGTCCACATATAACCTTGACTGCACGAGACTGATGTTCTGTAATGAAGGTCACGAGCCTATTACTTTTATATAAATAGCATATTGAGTTAAATAGCTATATAACTCTCCCTAAGTTCAAGGTATGAATTAAAATTATACAGAATTATTGATTTGTAAGACAACATGAAAGATACAAAAAAAACCCCAACACAACCAACCCAGAAAACCCAGATCTTGAGAGGCTCCCAGTAAAACATTGGTAGCTTTATAGGATACAAAAATACAATCAGATAATCAAAAGTATATATTTACTATTAAATTTGCTTAAAACATACTTTCCTTGCGAGCTTTGGCTAATCAGATATCTAGCACATTTTCGAGATTTATGTAGATTATCAATGTACTTATCATATTATAATCATTTATCTATTTAATGTGCATACACACAACCAAAATTTCAGATACACAGTTTACAGCTCCTTGTATCCCACTACAATTATATTTCAAGACAAATGAAAACAGGAGGAAAATGTGAACATATTTCAATCCTCTCTTTTTTTTCTCATCAAAAAATGGTAATTCAACTGTTAGGACAAATTAGAAAGAACAGTGATTTTTAAAGTTACTCTTTTAATTTATAAATCTTCATAACATCTGGTATCAAGTTTCAACATTTTTGTGTGAACAGTGGCAGGGAAGAATCAAAATTCAGGGCCAAGGGGTAGGAAACCAAGTGCAAAACTAATTGTGGAAGACATAACTCCTCTGTTTTGGTTGATTCTTCATGGTTTTAGGGCATTTATATCCACAGTACTCTCAAACCATTTCCCTTGCATGTTATTTTGATAACTCAGAACTGACACCCTTGTCTCAGCATCTTCATGTTGCTGACAAAGGCTGTGTCATGCTGGTTATTGTCCAAAAACAAGAGGATTTTGTCTCCAATTCCTCAACCATGACAATTAGGAGAAAACTTAGGTAGCTTAACAACCAGGGAGATGACCACATGGGAGGCTCAGTTCAAACTCAGGCTTTCTTATCTATCTGATCTTTCCAGGTCCTTCTTTACCCCTGTGGAGGCGGTGTCTAAACATTTCTCTGTACACAAAAGTTGTAATGCTCAGTGATGCAGCACTTGCTGATACACCAGCAGAGCACCAGACCCTGCCCTTTGCTCAGGCTGCTCAGATGCTCTTGTCCTTTTGAAACCCTCTCAATATTTGCTCTTTCAACATCCTTCAGTTTGCCACTGCTCTTATTGTGGTTGATGTTTCTCAGTCTTCCTGGAGCAAATGAGTGACTCTGATCTCATAAGTGCATTAAATTATTTCCATCATCAAAAAAATCTTCAAAGAAACTAATTACTAATAAGCATCAAAACCTATCCTGGATTCTCATGTGCACTGTTGGTTTACGATGCTGTGGATTTCCATCACAGTTTTCACACAGATTACAATTTTGCATCTATATATACACATAGATTTCAATATACTTATGTATATCTAAGGTTTGTAAACTAGTATAGGAGCAGCAACATGAATAAGGAGCACAAAACATCAGCAGAAATGTAACATCAGTCAATGAAGCACAGGACAGGCAGGAGGTAATTGAAAGCTGTATAATTTAGGATAGGGAGTGAATGGAAATACTGGATCTATGTGGGAATTTTGGCTATAAAGAATTGTTTAATCTAGTTAGGGAAGTCATAAAAGGAATTGATAACTAGAAGTTGAATTCAGAGAAAATATCACATTGAAATGAAGATGTACGAGGTTCATAGCAATTAATCACTTCAGAAACTTAATAGGAGGATAGGTAAAAATCAGCATTTCATGACATTTTCAGTTTGGCGAGTGGATGGCTTCCGAGAAGATATGCTTTAGCCAAGTAAAGTAATTGGGTTCAGGACAGGAGCAGACATGAAATGAGTTAAGAACTGCCTAACTGACAGATCCCTGAAAGCAATTGTCAATGCAGAATTATGGCTAAAGAATAGTGTTACTAGGGTTTCCTCTTATGCTATTCATCAATGATCTGGAAGTAAATATAAAACTACTCCTGATGGCATTTGTAGATGACATTATGGTCACTGAAATAGCAAAGAATGAGTGTCCAGGGTGGCCTGATACAGCAAACACTACCTGGCTTGGGCAAACAAATGTGTTTTATTGTAATAAGGTGCTTCTTACAAACCCAGAACAAAAAACCTAAACAAGCCTGGCACTGTCAGCTTTGAGTTGGACCCTCAAATCTGAAAGTGCTGGTGTGAGTCGTGTGCTGAATTTTAGAAGCTGTCTGTGGGTCTCAAAGCCACCTTTTAAGACATATGGTGACAAAGCTGGAGAGGGTATAGAAAAGAGCAACAAAAAATACTTGGGGAAATGGAAAAAAAAATGAGGGCAAGGGTTGAAGAATTGTGTTCAACCATCAGAAATATATTAGATTACAGACAGAAAGAGGCAAGAAAATGAAATGATATCAAAGGACTGGACATAGGTACCTAAACTCTAAAGGAAGAGAGCTGAGACCATTCTTCCCTTCAACATTTCCTAAATAACAGTTTAATTTGCTCCTGCCCTCCTACTAAATTCAAATAATTTCTCTGTCCACACACTGCAATTGGAAGGCCTCAACCATACATTTGGGGTTCACTTTGAGGCTGGGGGTTACATTGCCCAGGTGCAGTTCTGGATTTGCTATGAGATTCCTTTCTAGGAATAAAGTTTAACTGAATAAAATGTAATTACCTTTTAGCCTAAGCCAAGCTGAATCCCTGATCACCCTGACAGGCTGGAGACAGCCTAGATGGCCTGCATGGTCCTTTCTGGCTTGGGAGCCTGGGAAATTAATTTGCAGGAGAATTGTGTAAATGTCTCTTGAACATTGCCCAATACCAATGTGTGTACAGTACATTTCCCATGGAAGCTGCCATGTAACAGCAAGCAAAATCTTACTACTTCAAGGTGAAGGTAGCCATCCAGTGACTCAAGAAACACTGCCATAAGGTTAGGTCAAATCATGACTTTTCCTAAGAAATTGTTGAACCCCTGAAACCAGACAGTTTTGCTTTGGCTCTGAAAACTGGCTCAGAAAATTTGGCTCAGAAAATTTCTCCAACCCAAGATGGATTTCTTGGTGTAGAAAGGGACACAGGCTTGCCTTGTGGTTAGATCCCACTGGTGATGTGTCATTTAGTTTACAACCTGTTAAATCAGATCAGATACACAAACCTTGTCTTCTATGCCACTGCTCCAAGAATGACACAACTGGCTGTTCTTGGGTGAGTCTGTCACTGTATTTTATTAGGCTGTTCTTTTAGTCATGGATAACATTAATTGAATCAGAAATTATTGATTTGTCTTGGCCAAGCATGTTCTCAGTCCCATAAATGGCCCTCGCTTTATTAAAATATGTGTACCTCATCGTCCCTAAAAATAATCTCCAACAAAACCACAACAACAATATTAAAAGAATCAGAAAATGTCTTCTATCTTTGTCTGTATGATTTTCTTGGGCCAGTCACACAGCAGGAGACACAGGCCACATGAGCTGAGGTTGGCCTCAAAAATACTGGAGGAAAAAAAGAAAGAGCATGTTCACATGTTATTAGTAGTGTATAAAATCCTTCAGATGGCAATGGATAATATCCATATGGATATCCATCCATAGATAATATACATATGGAGAATAACCTATTCTAAATATCTGTGCACCTTCTTTATCTAAAATTTAAATCATCTTAGCTTTTCCTTCTCTCCCAGGGCTTTGCAAAACTTGACACATGGATGCTTTATATGCTTAAATTATTTATCATTGTTGTGGAACATCTGATACTTTTGAAGATGGAAACATGAGGAACAAGATGGATCTCATTTCAGCATGAAGCTCCATCTGAACAGCAGTTTGCAAACATTCTTCAGGGTATTTGGCACCACATGCCTGGACCAACCCCTGTCAGCCCATGCACGGTGGGAACAAGATCCCACAGGGCCAGGGTGCAATATCAGACAAGAATAACTGCTGGTATTGAGCCCGTCATTTGTGTTGGATCTCTTCTCAGGGGCAGCACTGTTACCAGCCAGGCAGGGCAGGCACCAGGTTGGTCAGTGCACTGGGGGGATGTTTGAGCCCTTACCATGGCCAGACGTAGCACATTGTGTGGAAAACAGATTATATTTGTCAGTTCCAGGTCTACAGCAGAACATCGGGATACCTCATTTTGCCTTTTCTCCCTCTTCCTTATCCATTAGCATTTTCTGGCTCTCCCAGGGTGACATCCAGCCTCAGCATCGGGTGACACAATGCTGCGCTGATTCAGAGGGAGCATCCCGAATGACCTGGCTCTCCATCCCAAAGGAAAACCAGGCAAGGAATTCCACGTCTCAAAAACCAGCAGCTGACTGATTCCCTGTGTTCCAGGGAAAGGGCAGCACAGGTTTTTAGCTTGCACCTCTGTCCTTTATCAATGTTTTCTTATCGCAGTTTCTTTACCACTGACGTAAATTTTGTAAAAAAACCCAAACCGAACCAAACATAAACCCCGAAAAGAAACAACAAACAACCCAAACCTACACGTGTGCGTGGGGCTGAGGCTCTATGCCTTCTGGGTGGGATCTGCCTCACGGCTACAGTACTGCCTTGGCTGCTTTTCTTGCCCTTTTCTGCGCCAGCCTGTGAAATTTGCGAAGTTTTGGGTGGTTTTGGTTGAATAGCCATGAAGCATTGCCCTCTGCCGGCAGGTCGCACACCTGGCCGCGAGCCGCTCCTGCAGCGCCCGCGATGGGATTCAAATCTCAAGCACTTCAAGCACTTTACATAAGGTTATTTAAATTTTGGAAATGAAAAGAGGGCAAAGCCAAAGGCATGGGGCGGGGGGGAGGGACGGACGTGGGTGTGGTGAGAATCATCAGCACCAAAAGGATCACTTGTGTCCTTAGAATTTAAAATATTTTTTTGTTTTGTTTTGTTTTTGTTTTATTTTGGTCATGTTTTAAAATATCAACTGACAAAGCATTTCTTGCTACAGCTGCACAATATTGTGCTCATGCAGCAGCATGTGGTTTTGAGAGAGACTCATGATGCAGCCCCACTGTTCATTAGGAATGAAACACAGACTAAAAATATGAATGTCAAAAAGTCACTGCCAATAAAAAAATTGTCAGAGGATGCAGATACCTTGGGTGCTAATTTAGCCCTTACTTACAGCAAAGTCTGAGCAGTTCACAGTCTCCTAGAAAAACATTTATCCTCACAATCTGCAGGACTTGAGGGGGACTCCAGTGCTCCTGTTTTACCTATGAGGAGATGAGGCATAAAATAAAAAAGAAAATTATTTACCTTGGGTTGAAATGGGAGTCTTGGGCAGGAGGGCTTGAATTCCTATTTCTCACACTTTTCTAGTCCATAGATAAGCTTTCCATATTCTGAAGTTTACACCAACTTGATCCAATTTAACTTATAAAGAGTTTAGGAAACAGGAGACATTTTTAATTTTTTCACTTTGATGCAACTCTGCATCTTAAATAAATTATATAATATAGAGCAGGAAACTTCTACTGAGAGCAAGCTAAAAATATAAGATTTTTTTCCTTTTTTTTCTCTCCATCACAGCTCCTGTTCCGAAATTACACTTGCCTTGCTGAGTCTTAGAAAGTTGACACAGAACAAATTGTCCTATGTAAATTACAAGTTTCCCTTCTGATTGACAGCAATCCACAAAGATGGATTAATTCCAGAGGAAGTCAAGCAAACACTGTGTCATAACTCTTAACCCAATTACAAAGATGTTCCAAATTGCTGTGAAGTTCCCAGCACATCCTTCATGTGATGCCTCGTGTAAATTTGAAGTGCAGGAGCCAGACAGAACACAGGTGAGGGGGATGCAATGAGCTACAGGTTGCATGTGTGCAGTTTTGCTCCCTTGGCCGCCTCAGCCTTTCTGAAGAGGGACAACACCTCACTCCCTCCAGGAGACTTTGATCCTGAAGACACACGGTGGGCAGCCAAGCATACGACCTGTTACATTCTTTCTGCCTGTTTTTGTTAATCTTGTCCTTAAACCAAAACAAGTCATTAAGGGAGCAGGGACAATTATTCTTTGAAATTTGTGTAAGGGAAAGGGAGTGAGAACGGGGGCTGCTGTGAGATTGGTATTGTCACACAACTGATGTGATTGTGCCACTCCTAACTGCAGAACCGTGACTGAGTTTATCAAGGTCTCCTTTTGCAAGTGATAATAAACTGAATAGCTGCCCACAAGTTAATATTTTTTCTTGCACCACATATGTTCACTTTTGGTCCTTGGATTATTTTTTTTTCTCCAGTCTCCATCTGTTCTTTTGCCTTTGAGGTACTTTAGTTACCATGGAAATGACAACATCATCTGGATGGGTGGAGCTTCTTGCAGTGTAAAGCTGGTTTCCTACATGAAGTGTTTAGCAAGGTATGGGGGTGGCTGACAAAATTGCAGCATTTCATGTGACACCTTTTCATGCTTTTGGTTTGCAGCAGAGAGATATTTGTGTGTGCTCATGAATGCACAAGGTCTATTCCAGGAGAGAGGATGTTGCTCATTTTTGATCTGCCAGAAGAAATCTTTCACTTGAGTCCTTCATGACTGATTCCTTCCAATCTTTAGTTGCAAGCTGGATTTAAGTTGTCAGGATCCAGATATAAGACAATTTGTGAGTCCTGTGATTGTCAGGTGGGTCAGGCAAGGAGGAGAGCTCATTCACCGGAGATGTGTGTCTTTTTCAGCATTGCCACAGAGGAGAACAGGAAGATTTGATTCAGTGGGTGGTTGTTACACAGGTTCTGTTGTTTGGTGATGTGAGTGGCATAGACTCCTTAGCCTCTGTGAGGTGTCTTGTGCCTCCAGCAAGTTCACGTGGCAAATGGTCTGTGTTAAATACAATCCACAGATCACATAAAACAACTGTACATGGACATCACAAGTTTTATCTCAGCAAATCTGCTGAATCCAAGGCAGAACCCTTGTTTGTACCAAATCAGACCTTATTTAACTGGTGACTCTTTGGGCTTTAATACAGAGCTAGAAACTATTATCCATTATTAGCCCCTGCAGTACATGGCGATATTGATTATACAGCCTTGTAGAGATGAAAGTATGAATAGTGAGATGAAGGTATTTTAGATGAATAACGATTTTTGGCAAAGGGTATTAAGAGAAGGGCCTGATATGTTAGAAAGATGATAACTTGGCTCATGAAACTCAATATTAAGGTCTGTACAGTCTCCAAAATGCTTTTAGGCTAGTACATATATTCTGTGGATATCGCTTAAAGAATCTGAAGTTCTCTCTTCTTGTCTAATCAGGTATGTGGATGGGGCCAGGGGATGCATCACAGAAAAGTTTTTAACAGAATTCCCACTGAGACCAAAGGAACAGTAAAGTGCTAATTCATCAGAGTGTGTGCAAACACTGTGTCCTGGTGGAATCTCTCAAACACAGGCAATTCTGGCTGGTTCAGCATTCAGTTCTTAGAACTTTTGGTGGAGAGAGGTTGGGGAACTCAAAGAGAATGGAAACTCAAAGAGAAACTCACGGAGTCCCATGCCAATTCCATGACTTTGGTCACTGCTCTCCATGTGGTTGGGGGGAAGCCAAAGGTTAAATCCTTGGATCTTTTATCCTAAAGTTACTTTGTCATGTGGCTAGAGTGACAGTATTTGTTTATTTCTATTATAGTTATTTTTAGGTGCTCTAATTCCAGCTGCAACCATTTCTTGCTACAATAATCCTTTCAAGAAACATCCTCCCCAGCAACTCTGAAAATCTTTTCCACAGAAAAAAAACAAAACCAGAAACTAAGAAAATCTAACCAACTCAGCAGTCAGCTTTAGAAATCATTCTCACAGGCAAATCTCAGCAACAAATAAACTCACAATTCTCAGAAAGCTCAGAAACCACTGGTGATGCTGGGAGTTTTGGCAGCAACTTATGAAAATCGATCATTTGATCTACCATAGGTGCCAAACTCCTGGGCTGGGAAGCAGTCTCCTTTGAATTTTTTTGGCCGTGGAGACCTGGGGTACTCTTGTGTCAGGCACCATCCTGGCTAAAGGCTGAGCAATTTCACCAGCAAATGCTGGAGTGAAGAGTGTGACCTGTTATAATTGGTGCCAAGAGCTTTTAGCCAGCCGCGAGAGATCTGCACTTGGTGTGAAGGGAGCACAGGAGGAGTGCTCATCAGACAGACTCATCAGGAGAAAGTGAGGACCCCGGGGAGGGAAACAGGCTGGTCTCAGCCTTCTGAGGGATAGGGATGTCTGAAGCCACACCTCTGCAAAGGCTGCTGGCAGCCAGGCATGCTTCCAGTGTTGTGGTGTCATGCTCCCAACACGACAAACTGCTTAATATGCCAGCAGATGCACCCAGCATCAGTTTGTCTCTGGAGCAGTTTCCATCTGAGCCCAGTGTGAAGCATGCTGGAGTTACAGGGAAACACAGGGAGAGAAGCTCAGAGGCTCAGAGATTCAGAGGGAGTGCATGTGGTCATCAGCACAACCTCCAGCACTCTCTGACATGGACTATGGGGAAAACTCCAGAGTAAACGGGGCAGGTTTGAAACCTCCTGGACAGACGCAAGCAGGACCAAGAAGAACAAACAAAAAGTCCTTTCTTGCTATAACATGGCAAGCAAAGAGCATGTGGACATTAAGCAGCAGATGGGCCCCAGGCATCTCAATGGTGAAATTAAATCCTTTTTGCTGCTTGTTTCTCAGCTTTCTTTGAACTCAAACTTAAAGTTGCTTTTGTTGGGGTTACTTCAGCAGTCCTCAATTACTTTTTCTTTTCCTGGGGGTCAGTTCTCCCAAAGTCTCCCAAGCAGGTCTCACAAACTGCTGCCAGTTCCTTTTGTCAGAATGCTTGGTCACCTCGTGGCCCTCACTTGTGGCAAGGATCCTCACAAGAATATGGGATGTTACAAGGGAAGGGAGGAGTTATTTATCACCTAAGAGCTCAGTAATCTGCAGGGCAATGTACACAAGATACAGATCCAAAGGGAAATTTGGTATGAGGAGATGAGAATTCACCCTAGATGTGCAAATGTGTTTTTCTTAGATTAAAGCTAGGGTTGTTTTCTAGATTAAAGGTAGGAATTCAGGTAGGAACCTGAATTCTAATTGTCTCCTTCCCTTGAGCTGGTTGACAGTGGAAATGCAGCAGCTAAACTGGAGGTAATCCAAGTACAAAGCCCAAGGCTCAGGATTTTTTGTCATCTGATGAGCTGCTGAAGCCACAGAGAGATAAGCAGATCTCTTATTTCATAACAGGTTTTTTCTTCATACCTTTTAAGGGGTGTTTTATTGTTCAGAGGTAGCAAAAAGAAAAGTATAACTTTTTTTTTCTGACATAGACCTTTATAAGGAAATAAACTGCAAAAAGCTAAAAACGTACAAATTTGTCTTTGTTTTATCTGTTTTTTATGAACTGTTTGTGTCCTACATTTGGATTACAGCTTGGTGAGCAATCGACTTCTTGAGTTAAAGCTATCAAAATAACATGATTTTTTTTTTTTTTTTTGAGGTTATTAAGGTTGGATTTTTTTCTTGTTCTTTTTCCTACCAAAATTGTAGACTGGGCAAGGTGAGTAAGAGTAATATGTTGGATTCAATGTGTTTCTTTTTGTTATAAATTCCTAATTTTAGATAATTATGGGAACTAGAGAACTTGAAAATAAGGTATTTTGACTTGAAGAGATAAATCTTTTCTGACCAAATTAAACAAAGCAATTAAATGAATGAAATGTATATTCGGACATCATTTCCATAGATCTTAATCTGGGGGTTTGGGGTGGCTTTAGGGGTTTATGAGAAGGAAGGACATACTACTTGCAAAGTGTCACCGTGATCTTATAAGGATGAAGATATTAAACTGGTGTTGAAAAGTAGGGTGGAAGGTCTGGTATGTGGTTTTTACATGTTCAGGGTTTCTTCACCCCAGCAGGAAGTGGGGAGAAGTGGTTTGCATCAGCTGCACTCTCCACATTGTTTTCTCATTCACCACCAAATGCCAGGAGCTGCAGTAATCCATCCTGGAAGTGACAAACATATGATACTGTGTGGCCTGATCCTGTGGGAGGAAGGGTGGAATTTCCTATGGGTGCAGATGCCTCAAGAAAAAGTACTTTTTAAAGCCTGGAGTCTTTTCCTGGCTGTCCTGTGTTAGTGACAAATGGATCACAATTTCAGGACTTTATACCATTTCATCAGTCTCCTCTAGTAATTTCTATTGTTTTTATTGTGAGTATTTCTCTTTTGATTCCATAGGGACCATGGTGGATATGGACTGTGGAAGGAAACATTCCCACATAAACAAAGAACAAAGGTTGTTTTTTTTCTCCCTTAATTTACTGATTAGGTATTAGGTGCATCTGTTATTTGTACCCTCATTTCTCACAATCCTGTATCTGTCAGAATAAACTCTGACCTTTAGCCATGGGAAAAAATAATCTTATAAAAGGATTTACAATGAAAATGTGTACTTGTTTGATGAAAGCTGCTGGAATGGCAGATATCCTCTTAAGGGTAGGATTAAGGCTACAAAGGCAGATGGAACATTATTATTCCCTGATCTGGTGAGTATTGGACAGTCCAGCCTGAAGGTTATTTCACATCCTACATGATTTATCCATAACTGTGAATGGAAGTGTTCAGAGCCAGGTTGACCAGAGCTTTGAGAAAACTGGTCTGGTGGAAGATGTCTCAGACCATGCAGGTGGAATTGGATTAAATGAACTTTAAAGTCCCTTCCAGTATAAATCATTATGTGATACTATGGCAAAAAAGGAAAAAACCAAACCAAAACAAAACACCTGTTTCCTGGGATTCTTCAATAGATGTTCAATTTCCAGATAAGGTGTGTGGTTTCTGTGGCATGTGCCAGTCTTTCCTTCCCTCACCCCTTTACAACATCGAAGTATGAGACATTTGGAGCAGAAAGATGTGTCCATAAACTCTGAGACCCTGCCTGTAAGCACTTCTGTGGGAACTGAAGTGGCTATAGATTTGTTGCTGCACATACATTGTCAGAGACATGCAGTTACCCTGGCCCATAGTTGTTTAATGATGTGTCTGTGCTAAATTCACAGCTGGGGAAAAGCCTGCTGAAACTGGTTTTGCCTTTGCTGCATTGGCTGTGAAATTAGAAGAGCCCTGTGTTGCCTGTCACATTTTGGCTGTGCAATCTATGGTGCTGCTAAGCCTGTATCTTCTCCTGGGGTTTGGCTGATCTGCTTTGGGCATCATCTTTCAACACAGGGACAAAGCCAAGCCTCTTTTGGTGGGGATAGAAAGTGTCTACTGCATAAAACACAAGTGTTTTGCCTGGACTATTGACAAACCATTGTGCTTCTGCACCACCAGCTCACCCCTTTCAGGAGTGACACTGTGCTGGTCACAGCAACATATCCCCAGGCTGCAGAAGGGATGCAGCTTCTTGAGGAGCAGAAAAGAACAGTGCCAGAGCCAAAAATTTGCCATTTCCATCACCCTGAGGTTTGGTTTCCCATGAGCCCTGCATCCTCTGGTTGGAATTCTGGATACTGTCTCTGGCTCATCTTTCTCCTTTCATCACAGGAGCACCTGTGGTATATAAACCCACAACAAAATCCCCTGATCTAGTCCAACATTTTCACTCTTGAACTTTGGCTTTTTTTCTTGAGAAAAGTATGTTGTTTCCTACACCCATCAGTAGCTTTATACTTGACAGACCTGATTAAAAGATTTTACAAACATAGTCAGTCCAGAAGGAAATTAATCAAGTTTTAATTTTTTTTTTTTCAAATATGTTCTGATTCAAAACTGACCTTATAGAAAAATGTATTTTCAGAATTTCCCATGAAATGATAAGTATGGTTAAAACAATCTCATCCCACACACATTAAAAAGTCCCAAATAAAAGGATTTGCACAAAGTTTGCACTGCACTTTTACTATTGTAAAAGTGATATAGCAGTGATGCCAATTCAGTTACCCACCTATATGGATTTCTAATATTCTTGATAAATCAGGTAATGTGTAGCATATCTCCAGGGGCCTGAAGATGCCTTCTGCCTTTCTGGAACAGCCCATAAAACTTTTGTGGAATACTCCAGGACATCTCAGATGCCAACAAATGCCTGTATATAAGTAAAAAATAAGTTCTGAAGTTGTGCAGATTTTAATTTGGGAGTCTGTGAGCTCAGTGCTGTCTCTCTCTGCCTTTCTGCTGAAGTTTGATCTAATGAATCTTACTTTGTGTTGGCATTGTGGTGATTTCAGTACAGGTCTAAAAAATGGCCCACTAAACTTCCTGAATGCCTGTCTTTCCTGACTTGGGAGGAAACCTAAGAAGGCCACCTGGGTGGTTAATGTGAATCCCAGAGTGTATGTCTGAGTGAAACTTGGCTTAAACTTGACAAGTTTATCCCTGTAACACCACTATAACACTGACAGCTCTTGTGTCACACCAGAAAAATTCAATTTACACCATGTTTCCCAAAACTTTGCAAAACCTGGGCCAGACAGATATCGCCAATGTTGAACGTACACATCCTAGTATCAGTTCTGACAAGCAGAAAAAAAGAGACACATTAACAAGAAGAATCAAGCAAATTAAAATAAACTGGGCTGCAGATGCTGGGCTCACTTTTGTTCAGTCGAGTTCATCAACAGCACTGCCTTGATAGAGCTCCCCTTCCCCCATTTGACCTCCTCCTTTAGGCCAAGCGGTGACCTTGAGTGACCCAGCTCACTTTACACCTTGCCCTAATTACATCCAGAGGAGCAGGGGTTGGAATATGATAACTGTCCACATCTTTATCATTGCTGGAAACAGGCGGAGTGGTCATTTAGGGTGGCTGAAGTAGGTAAGGCTGGGAGTAATGAGATGGAAAGTTTAGATTGAATATTGAGATAAAATTACCCACAATACATTCTTTTAGGCAAGAGGGTGTATTAAGTCTCAATTAACGTCAGTATGATCTAATAGCACCACATATCCTGACAGCATTATGGTCCCATGGCCTATTAAATCATCTTTCAAAGAAACCCATGGAAAGCTGAACTGGGCAAACCACCAGTAACTGTAATATAAAGACTAATCCCATGATGGAGCCAGAGTGGAATAAATAGGCAATTTCCACATCACTCATGAAAAGATATTACAGGAGGTCATGATATCCACCAAGACCTGTGTCTGTGCAAAGATATTTGGTAGCACTTTAAAAACTGTCTGAGTGACTTAGGAGTCATTATTTTATTTTGAAAACCAGGATGGTAATTTAGGCACACAAAGCCTATTGTACCACCTAGTGAGAATGAGATTTATTAGGCTCCCTCTTTAAAAAGTGCTTGAGTTTGAAATGTCCACCTAGTTCATATGTGGGTGGAGTATTTCAGTCTCACTCTGCCTGTTCTCTGGAATGAAGGACTAGGAGAAAGCTTCGTACAAGATAAATTAGGCTCCTATGTATTTTTTTTTTTTCTTCTTGTTATTTGGCACACAAAGGCAGCTTACTCGCAATTAGCTGTGCAAGTGAACCCTAGACAATGATGGAACTGAGATGAAGTCTCCCAAAGTGGCATTTTGTGGGATGTTTCTTTCTGAACGCATGTTCTGGTGACACGCGCACTACATGAATCAGTGTATGTCATCACCAAATGTAATACATCTTTGAAGCAGACACAAGCCAGAGCAGGATGAACATCCAGCTCTGAATTGTCATGTCATTGCCACACGCCTGAACGCTATAGAAATCCAGAGCATCAAGGGTATTATTGCAATTTGCATAAGTAGAAAACACAGTGATTAAAAGTTATCAAAGAAAGCTATCTCTCAGTTGTCAGCTCCACAAGCAGATTCCAGTGATGACTTTCCAGCTCCTTCATAATAATATCCATAAGTTCTTGCTAAGAGCTGCATTGAAGTAACCTGTCATTTACTCTGTCTTTCACCAATTTAGCTCAAAGAGATGTGCCAGCTGTGATCACTTGGAGTCAGAGCTGCTGTGTTGCAAAGCATTGCTACAGCTGCAGGCAAAACATAAAATTTGGAGATCTGCTGAACCCAAAAGTCATGGAAAAAGCAAAGCTGTAGCACCCACAGCACCAGGCAAAGAACCTCCCTGGGAGAGAAGAGCTCAGTCCCAAGTGCATTTTTGCATGGGATGAACAGTAGGAAGGCATTCCTTGGTCTGAGTGGTGTCTTGTCTTCTTCTTCTGTTGTTTCAGCTGGCCTCTGCTGTGGAAGCAGAGTGAGAAAAATGTGGAAAACACAGGTCACACCTTGTGGGTCTAGAAGATATGCTGTTTTGTTCATGATGGGTCGTCTGATTCAGTTTCCACAATATGCACTGATGAGTGCCACAAAACCAAGGAGGTGTTATAAAGCTGCCTCAGGCAAGATGATGTCATTTCCAGCCTACATTTGCTTTGAAAGGATAAAAAATGACATTATCAGTCAAACATGACCTTTCAAGGTAGAAAATGAGACTGGAGGATAGACTGTTCTTCCCATGGCCTCATTTCTCTACCCTAGAAAACAACTCCTGATGTACAAACTCTCAGATGTCTGGACTTCAGAATCCCACACTTCAAATAATCTCTCCCTCTCCCTCTCCCTCTCCCTCTCCCTCTCCCTCTCCCTCTCCCTCTCCCTCTCCCTCTCCCTCTCCCTCTCCCTCTCCCTCTCCCTCTCCCTCTCCCTCTCCCTCTCCCTCTCCCTCTCCCTCTCCCTCTCCCTCTCCCTCTCCCTCTCCCTTTCTCCCTCTCCCTCTCCCTTTCTCTCTCTCCCTTTCTCTCTCTCCCTTTCTCTCTCTCTCCCTTTCTCTCTCTCTCCCTTTCTCTCTCTCCCTTTCTCTCTCTCTCCCTTTCTCTCTCTCTCCCTTTCTCTCTCTCCCTTTCTCTCTCTCTCCCTTTCTCTCTCTCTCTCTTCCACTCTCCTCGTTCCTTCTAAGCTCAAGTGTTCATTGTGGACAAGTTTAGCACAACTGAAAGTTGGTGCAATTTTACTGAAATTTCTAGAACTGACACCAGTTCTACCCCTCTTTTTCTGCCAAACAAAGCTCATTTGCTAGGAAAAAAGGAGGACTGCTTCTCCTGCTCACACTGAGGTGAAGGGATAGCTAGAATGGTTCCATAGGCTGTAAGTATGCTGTTGTGCTTCCCTCAGACACCACCCTCTCCATTTCCTTACCCTCTGCCTAATGACAGATATATCTCTGTGTAAAACACAAACGGCCCTGTGACAAGGTTGTCTCAAACACTCAGGCTTCTTAGAAATCTCAACCTATCACCAGCTAGTGGGATAATTACATTTTCTTCTATAGAGCCAATTAGAGACTGATAACATTATCACAATTATCTGATTAAACTTTTGCTAGCTGCCCCTTAGAATTACTTCTAGTCCTCTTCAGATACTGAAAAGAACGAGGTTATGAAGCAGTGAGCTTCCTTGGTGCTGTCACTGCCAAGAGACTGGGTGCCAAATGGTTCAAGTCTGCCTCAGCAGGGAAACCTCTATTAGTCTGGAACCAGGCAGATATATGGGAAAGGCATGGGGCATAAGCAGGAAAAATGAAAGAAAGACTCATGGACTTTTTCACCAGGGTCATAGTTGCTGACTGGTGGTCCAGGTTACATTTCAAATCATGTTTGTCATGGCACACCTCATCTCAGGACAGCTTGATTATGCTGAGGATCTGGTTCAGCATAGTTAGCCTGCAGACCTTGATTTAGTTTGTTATATTGCTAATCTCTAAACCAGAAACATTTTAGACTTAATTTACCAAGTGATTTGTGAGAGAGAAAAACAACAAAGGAAGGAGGAAAAAAAATCAAATAAAAAGAGAATTCCAAGCTATTAACGAAGGCTTTTGGGGACCAGAAGTATGTGAGATCTCTCAGTGGGAGCTAATCTGAGTGGTTTTCTCTGCATAATTGTGATGGGACATAAATCTCTTGAAGTTTGGAAAAGCATGTGACCAGACTTGCTTTTGCATCTCAAAGCTTGAGAGACTTCTCTGTGGTCTCTAAAGGCAGTACCTGAGCACCTTGGCTTTTACATTTAAACAGATGCAGATAACTGTATTATTTCCAGATGAAACATGGAGGCACAGAGAGCTATGTAATCTCCATTGGATTTAGCCATATCCAAGAGCAAATCTGTGAGAGACACAGAATATAAACCTGAAACTTACTGGCCCACAGAGGCCTTCTTCTCATTTGTAATTAATCTTTCTGTTCTCAGTCCAGTACTTCGAAGGTTCAAGCAGTTCAATAAGTGCATGCAAAAGGCTGCCTCTCTTTCTGAATGAAACAGCATTGCCCTGATTTCCTCCAGGGCAGGGTCAACACTCAGTGGTTCTGAGATTCACTCTGAGATTGAACTCAATCTTTTGGTGCCTCTGGTTCTGGGTTGGAGCTTCAGGACTGAACACCCTCCACAATTCTTGCACAGCACCATCATGTGGAGCTGCCCACCAGCCCAGCATGAGACCCTGACCAGCTCCCCCGTGACGCTGGCCTGGAGCTGGATTTGCAGCCCAGCCCAAGGGAACCTGGCTTCTGCTCCCCCTCCCAGCTGCTTCCCACGCCTTCTGTGTTTGCTCTGGCAGTGGGTACCTTCAGTGCCCACATCTTGAAAAACCTACAGGTGGTCCCAGACCACATAACTTAGTTTTGGATCAAGATTCATATTTCCAAGCACATCTGAGTCCAGGATTTCTATTATTTAGCATTCCACAGGCATGAAGTCACCGTAGAAAAGTACGGTGGAAAACAGGCAATTTTCAGTCTTTCAAGAGAGGTTTGGCATTCGTGGATACATCCATTTCTGCATCTAGTACCAACACTGACATTCCAATATTCCACTAATGGCTGTAATTGCAATGGGGTTACAGGAGCACTAACAGGATTGAGGCCCCTCTATACTCTGAGTTAAGATATCTTAAGGAAAAAAATAATAGAAAAAGACGTAATATTCTTAAGGAGAAAACATGCTTCTATATTATAGGCAGGTTTGCTAACATTTTCAGGTTATAAGACAATGTTTCAAAGCCAAGAACAGGAACATATAAATCCAATATTCCTTTAAGAGTGTGGAACGTTGATAGAACAGAGGATACTCTCTGTTGCAACTGCTGTGAAACAATTTATTACTGGGTACACGTCCACATGAAATTGGGCTAACTTTCCTCTTTGTCAGATGTCATACATAAGATTTTGGCAGCATCTGCTTAGTTTCACATGCTAGACCTGTGGGACTTTAGATGCAGCAAGGTCTCTCCAGTTCAAAGAATAAAAGCTCCCAGGAAAGCCAACCAGGAGCCCCTGTTTTCACGATAGATTGCTTGGCTTGTTGCAATCCTTTCAGCCAAAATTTTTTTCCTGGAGTTTGAGCACACTGTGGGAATACCAAGTACACGAGTTGTGATTAGCAGCTTCCCTTGGAAATCTCCTTCTATGAGCTCTTATTTGATTTAATCTTGTCTCAGGTAAATAAAAGGAGCAAAGTGGAAATAGCCTTTGACCTACTAATTAATCATTTGCCTCTGTTAACTATTCCTCCGTCAATGTTATTAAGTGGCAACATCTGAGTGTAAATAGGCAACCATGTAAAGAGGCTTAAGTGCCATCTGGCCTTACCTGCTAAGGTTTGTTTGCCCTTTGGAACTGATGCCTTTGACGTCTTTCTTTTTATTATTATTATTATTTGTCTTTTTTTTTTTTTTCTTATTTTTTTAACCTTAGGAAGAGATGTACATGCAATATGGTGCATTGGCCCAGTTCAGCCCCATCTCCAGAGCTGTTTGAAGACACAGAAATTGTCAGGGACTGTGGTTACAGATGCACTGTTCACCTTGTGATCAGGGTAACTAAGGCAGCAGTTGCTGTCACATGCAGAGCAGTGGTGACTACAAATAGCTCACGTGTGTGTTGAATGTTAGCAGGGAAGTATTTACACATAAAACCCTGATCAGGACTTGTGGTGAATGATAAATACTCCTTCCAAGAACAAGTCTGGATGAATGCTACCCCGCAGGATTCATTGTTATGGACTAGTTAGAAACACGGCTTTAAGTCTAATTTATTACCCACTTATGACATATGTTTTGTGCAGACAATCAGATGAGTTTTCATATAATCATAGACTTGTTAGAATGATTTGGGTTGGAGGTGACCTGATAGACCTCTTGAGTCCATACCCCTGCCATAGACAAGGATACATTCTGTACACCATATTTTTCACCTAGATACCATTTAAGTGGAAGAACACAGCTAAGGAAAGTGGATTCTGTTGATCCCTCTCTGGCATGTGGCATGTGCCTCCTAGATGTGAGTTGAAGGATGGGAAATTTACAAGTGCTTGTGCATAATGCTTGTACCCTCATTCACGCAGATAGTGGTACCCTAGTCCCAGCTTTGTGATCCTGCTATGCCTGGATGCATGTTTCTATCAGGTGGCATTGCACAACCTTATTCTTTGTGTTTCCTGGTAACGGGTAAGGTATACTTTTAGGAAACCTGTTAAGTTATACCAAGCAAGTTCTCTACTTGTGCAGAATGAAAGACTAAATTAGGTGGTATGTAAGACTGCACATCATAAATCTCAGAGTTCAGAGAGACCGGTAGGAATGCTCTGTGTTTTGTAATGCTCACACTTCACATCCACAAAAAAAGCACAGCTGAACAAGATCCTGACAACCTTCACGTCCACTGGTGACTGTGGGAGTACTGACACTGGTCAGATTTTAGGTTTATGGGCTCCTATTATTTGAGATTAAACTGGGCCCATGTATTGTAAATCGAGTCATAAACCAAGTGTTTTTATAGCCTTGAGGCTGGATTTTTTTTTGAGATCAATATTATTTACTGGAAATCCTTGCAGAGGTACAACCATCATCGCCTATTTGCCACAAGCTATCCACAAATGTGGGTAGGCTATTTGAAATCTGTATGCTCACAGTGAAGAACCAAGAAGTATTGCTATTGGTGGAGTTTCATGGCCTGGTAAAATTACCCTTTAATAAAATTGGCCAAAGTCTGTGGAATTGCAGCAATATAATTGAGGCTACAGCCAGGCTACCAAGGCAGGGTCCTTCCCTCTACCTTAACGCATCAGACAGCAGAACCTGGCCCTGAGCCTGTAATCAGTTTGAACAGTCTGTCAGGTGCTTTGGGATTTGGAGGTGAAAGGTGCTGTGTAAATGTCAGGCATCATTTACTCGGGCACTACATCTAGGCTGAGAAGCACAGTGTGCCAGACTCCTCAACATGGTGTTAGGAATGATCTTGGGAAACATATTGCACTGGATTCGTGGATGTTGGTTGAGCAGAGTCATGTAATTTCAGTTACTCTAAATCACCTGATGCATTTGCCTTTATCTTCCTATTTTATTTGATTTTCTCCTCAGTTTTCTTTATTATTAAAATCAATCAAACCAAGTAGCCGTGTACTAAGATATTTATTTGTACAAAAGAGGTGTGATTCCAGCTCCCTAAAACTGCTCATACAAAATAACAGATCAGAGTGAATCATTTAAGCTGGAAGGTTTATTTGGTTGTGGGTTGCTCTTTTTGGGTTGATGAAATGTTGGTGAGCCAATCACAACATTCTCACATCTATTTGTTGTTGCAAACAACCTACAAAGTAATGAATAGCTCACACTAGGCTGGGGAGGATATTCACTGCTGAGGCTCCAAACCAAACATTCTACTATTTACACTAGTCACCTAGTTGTCTCTCTGCTTCCTGATGGCACTACTCAATTAATTAGGCAAAAGAACATGAATTTGGAGTTCTGCATATGTATTCACATATATACATATGTGGGTTGATGGTTGCTCTCAGGGATTTTCAGTGCCTCAGAAGACTTGAATCCAGTCCCAGATAAACAAGTCAGTTCCAGGAGAGGGGGTGTGCTATGAGCAGCCTCTCCTATGGATGTCGTTTTTTCCCTCAGTGAGTGCTTGTGACTATCTTTCAAGTTTGCTTTTCAACAAGCTAAATCTTCATAAAAGTGAGTGTAGAAACAGGGAAGGGACTATCTTTCTATTGGTTCCTCTGTGATACAAAACACCTTTCCAGGTGAGAAACTGGACTTTAATTCATTTATCTGAATACCTGCAGAATGCTTTTTGAGCTGTATGGCATCAATAAAGGACTCCCATTTCCTCTTCTGGAGCAAAGGAGGTGGTGGCTGGCTGGCTGCACAGAGAGGCTGCACAGCAAGAGGCAGCACGGCTGGGCCAGGATGAGAGAGATTTTCTACTTCAAGTCACAAAACCACAGGAAAGTGGCTGTAGATCAGGAGAGGTTTCTCTCCCAGACTGTCCCTGGGCTCTGTGTTCCCATCAGAGGGAAATCCAGAGCTCTACTGACACTGTCTTCAGGAGGGCCTCTGTGAAGACCTTCTCACCTCCCACTATTCCTCCTTTTGTGATCTACTCAGTTCTTGATTTCCATTTTCCTCTTTCCACTTTAGTTTCTACTTTAGCAATATCAAACTTAAGAGTTATTTGTGTTTCCACTTCAGTTTTGATCAGAAGTCTTTTCACCTGTGACATACAAATCCAAGTTTTTCAAGAGCATGTTTTTAGAATAATTTAACTTCAGTATCTCTGAAGGAATGGACTTTTTTTTCTTCTCTAGATCTTTAGGTGTTTGTATGCATCCAGTGGCTAAGCACTACAAAGGTAATGTCATCAGCAACATCATCTGGGAGTATACCAACCTGTAAGTATCAACCTAAATTTTGTATATTTTTAATGTGTGTTTGTGTACCAGTGAAGCATATTTGTCTTTTATAACTAAACAAAAGACATATGAGAATCTTACAAGTTAGAAAAAGAAGGAGATACAGGGAATACAGGTTATTTCTATAGTGGGTAGTGGTGGGGTTTTTTTTGTTGTTGTTTTTGGTTTTGTTTTTGTTTTGGGTTTTGGGGTTTTTTTTGTTTTTTTGGTTTGGTTTGGTTTGGTTTTTTTGGTTGGTTGGTTGGTTTTTTTCAAAGCAGAATTGTTTTGGTTCGATTTATTAAATAAGAAGGTCAAGAAAGGCAAGAGAAAAAATAAAATTAACTTATAGGATAGTTGTGTAAAAGGAACATCTTCAATTTGGCACGTACTTTGGATTCCAGAAAACTAGTTTCCCTTTTAGAGCCTAATAAATAAATTGCTTTTTGGACACCTCTAAATTATTTCCTTTTCTTTTTTTCTCCCCAACCCTTATAGAATCAAAATTCAACTTTTCAATCCTGCCAAATGGGTTAAAAAGTTTTTATTTTTCTTAATGGAAGAAAAAAAATCCTAGAAATATCAGAGTATTTAGATTACTCAACAACAGCAAATACTTTAAAATATGTTCTTACATAAAACAATAATTTAAAAATTAGATGAAGATGCAAGACATCCTTACACTCACTAATTTTTGTTTCACCATTTACTATATAATGGCAAGTTTAGAGAGTGAACCTAGCAGCAGAGAACCTACCATGAAATGATGGTAGTCTTTATGAGAAATACTTATCGTTTCTCCTCATAAACAGTTTTATGTCTCCTTAGAAGATGTTAAGGATAGTGATCACTTTGAGAAAGTATATGCAAATATAATAAAAAGTTGAAAAAGAAAAAGAAATTAAGTAGTAGATTTCAATAAATACAATGCAACTTGTTCAAAAAGGTTAATTTAAAGGAAATTAGTAATGAAATATTCAGTATTTCAAAGTTTGGATGCAATCATATGTTAATTAAAATATCCCCAAATAAGGTCATATTTTGGAAATGTCTCAAAACTTCCCTTTTCACACAAACACGAACTCATAAATTATCCATGGTTTTAGCTGAATATCCTGCACACATAAATATAGTTTTGTGTCTCAACTAAGTGATGTAAATTTGTATTACTCATATTAGAAAGGTGAAGCCAAAGAAGCAGCTAAAGAGGCTCCAGGAGAGATGGAGAGGGACTTGAGAGAAGGACATGAAGGAGACAAGGGGGAATGGCTTCCCACTGCCAGAGGGCAGGGTTAGATGGGATATTGGGCAGGAATTCCTGGCTGTGAGGGTGGTGAGGCCCTGGCACAGGTTGCCCAGAGCAGCTGTGGTTGCCCCACCCCTGGAAATGTCCGAGGCCAGGTTGGACAGGGCTTAGAACAACCTGGGATAGTGGAGAATGTCCAACCAAACCATAATGGTGTAAAATACCTTGGGTTAACCTTTATTTGCAGCTCCTAGGCCCCAGAGCATTTGTATCAGTGTTTGAAGGCACCTTTATTGCTGTGCTGTTGAAGTTCTGGAATTTCCAAACCCGTTTGTGAAATTCAAGCTCATCATGCAGCTCTCAGGATCGCATCTGCTCTTGGTATTGGAACTTTAGTTTGGAGATAGGGCTGATGTTACAGAACCAAAGAAAATATGACTACTTTCTTCCTTCTTTTTCAGACCTCTCTTCCTTAGAAACAAATGTCTCTTGGTAAGTATGAAAAGTTTGATTATCAGCTTATTAAGGACTGAGTGCTGTGCAGCATGGTACCACAGAGACTCTAGGAAAATTAGTTTCAGCACAAACCTTAGTTTTTTGCAGCTCCTACTAAGGTCAGTATTTGGACCTAGATAGAGAAGATGGAAAGTCAGGTAAAACAACGACTTGCTTGTCAGTAAAAGGCAGTAATAAATCAATACTCCTGCTCCATGATGCTGGTAGTGGGGTTTGAGTGACCCTTGTGTATATCATCCTTCAAATGAGTTATACTTGCTAAACAAAACATATTACAGAGGCCCTATTTTTTTGCTCCACCTGTCAGAACTTTTATTTATTAGGCAGATGGTTGCTGTTGGGATTTTAATTTTAAATCCATAAAACCAAAATCCTAATATTACTTTGTGCAAAGCACTAATATTATTTTGAGATGGGTATCTTTCCTTTTTCCCTGTGACTGGTCTAAACAGCCATTCTGTCAATGCAAATGATTTTTTTTTTAAATTTATTTGATTATTTTTTCTCCATGGTCATAAACCTTCTAATTAAATGTGACCTGAAGTTTCCGAGGCTCCTTACCCCTGAACTTTCATGTGAGGTGTAGTACAGGTCATCTCTTTAATGAAGCACATTCAGGAAGTCCTTCTTGAAAAGTCCTGATAGGGTAGTGTTGAATAGTTGTTGGGATCTTGAATTGAGATTTGGAAACCTCTCTGAGGTCTCAGCTGAGCCTTCCTATATTTTATATCTCATTTCTAGGCTAGAAGGGAATGTTAAGGCTGCCTCTTTCCTGGGGCGAGTAACAGAGCATCCAGTGTTTTTCACCTTTACTTGTTAGGAAAAGAGGTGATAAAAGAACACAGTCTGTTCCTTAGGATCTTATGGTGTTGTTCCAATGAAGTTTAGATGTTATCTACTTGCATGAAACACTTTCTAATGGAACAAGCTTTTGCCAGATGGGAGAAAATATAAGCTGCTTGCTGCTATTTTATTTTTCTGCATTCCCTCAGGCTCCATTTATAACAGCTGTAACCCAGTCTCCAAACTCAACTGCAATGGGGTTGCCATCTTACCCCAGCAACATTTCCTGAGCTGAAGGGGTCTAACTATGTTTCTGAAACAAGACATAATGTTAGAGGATACCTTAACACCACTTGCATTTCAAACAGTTAGCAAGATCAAAAGGAATTTGTTAGCAACTCATCAGTCCTCCGGGCTCAATCATGTCAAAACTTGTTTTCTGGCTGTAGTTATTTGTATTTTAATGCAGGTTTTGGGTTCAGATCTCTCAGCACACAGCTGTGTGGGCAACAATACTCAAGTGTGCACCAATCCTTGATGATGCAAGCTGATAATACGAACTGCAGGATCAAGGGTCCAGCAAGAATACTCTTGGTTTTTTGTCACTCTTCCCACTTCAAAGGAGACAAAGGTGCCCTGAAAGGCCAACTTATAAACCCTTAAAAAGCTCCAAATTTTGACAAAAGTAGGTTCATGTAATTTTCACCTCCAGGCAGAAGAACCACCTGAGATCAGGCAGGTCTCTGCCTCAAATTGTCTCCTGGATCTGGAATATGGGAAAGGTTTAATGAGAAGATCATGAATTTAATGCCACACATTTCAGATAATTCTTGGTTGTGGCTTACAGTGCCAACAAAAATATGATTGTAAAGACTCTGACCAGGCTTGAATATCAATATTTACTGCTTCCTGCAGTTAAATCTGCAGAAATAAATGCCAAGTGCTTAGGAGCCTGAGCCCTAAAAGGATTCTACCTTTCCTAGTTTTCATTGCCCAAGGCAACACAGTTGCCTAGAAATAGTTAATGGTGCTCCTTGCAAAGCCCCATTTTCCTTTAAGGGTCATCATTATCTCCATTTTAAGGCTGAACTGAGATTTAAATATAACTTTGCATTATTGAGATGCAAATCACCTTGGTCTCATAAGCATTATATATCTAAATCATATTTTTCATCATGAAAATCTCTCTTTTTAAAAAGTGTTTCCCTTTAAGTACATTTTTCCATTAAACTAAATATATGTTTAATTTTTCTCTTTCTCCTCCAAAGGCAAGGTCCTTTCAATTCATGCCAGTGTTATTATTCCTCAAAACGAGTTTCATCTTGATCCATAAACATTTTATGCCAAGAATAATGCCGTTTTAAAGACAATAAGTGCCTATTTCTGCCTGAGGCCATCGGAAACCCCGTAAAGGAGGCAGTAGGAATTAAAGACACTTAATCATATTTCCCCATTTTTAACTGCTACATTTTTACTCTCTGAAACAGTTTTTCTATCCTCGCTGAGTCCTATTGAATGCCATAAATCTTAATTAAAGATGTAATTTTTTTTTAATGAAATCTGAGCTAGAAAGCACAGTTCCTACTTTTAAGACTAGCACTGTGTAGGCTCATAAAGCAAACAAGATTTTTACACTCGTAGGGTTTCAAAACAAGTTGATGCTGTTATTATGTCATATCAGTACCATAACTATTATTATTGCTTGGTTTGGTGTTTTTATGATTGTTGTTAATGCCTGAGCTTTGCATTTTCTGTCCACAAGACATCATGGGGAAAAGAATAGCTTACATTAAGTGCATATCTGTATGCAAAATGGAGGAAGGCTTACAGAAAAATACACATCAGCACAGGAATTTGGGTTTAACATTTTCATTTTAAGGTTTTGAGATTTTTTTTGTGGGTGTCTCTGGAGTTGTTTTGGTATTTTTTGGTTTTGGTAGGCTTTTTTTTTTTAATGCAAAAGCCGTTTCAGTTAGGTAGGCTTAAATAACAGCACATTTGGTGTAAAATTGCAATTTTTATTGAAGCCGAGAGAATTAAATTGCTTTATTCTGGGAAAAGTGCTAACTCTCATAATGCCATTTTCCTACAGTTCCATGTAATTTTGCTATTGAGAGGAAGGAGGGGAGCAAAATTCCATTGTCTTACCTGTACTGGTGAAAAGAAATAGGTACTCCACACCTCTCAACACAAGACCTGAGTGTGTGTAGTATCTCCCTGCAGATGAAATGGAAAACACTGCAAAGAGGTTTTGATCTGAAGCCTGGCAAATTCAACGTAAAGATATGTGTTGGCTCTTGGTAACAACCAATATTTGCCCTCTTTTAATGGCACCTACTGGAAATACATCACCTGACAGCTTTGGTCTGAGCCCTGGGGCATTTTAGCAGCCTACTCCAAAGTCAAGGAAAGTCAACATAAATTTTCCGAATAATTTCAACACCATTTTTGATTGAGCTGCTTTACAGACTGATGGAGACAGACACTGTTCCAAGGAACTTCATTTGGTAGGAAGCAGTGGCCACCAGGCTGTGACAGTTTTTCCAACACTTCTCACCACTGATGCCATCTAAGAGGACATCATTAAGCTTAACCAAGTACCAAGCAGTCCTGATGTGGAGAAAGCAGCAGTACAGACAGATCCAGGAGTGTAGCCCATCTATTCACAGTATCCAGCCTGAGAGGTGCTTAGAGAGCCCTTTACCTTTCCATGGCATAATTTCAAATTTCACATTAAGGTGAGTTAGGCATTTACATTCAGAAATGCTCACAGTTCTGCTGGTTGGTAATGAATTGTCCATTTAAACCTGGCTCTTGTGTCTGGAGTTTCTCCAGTTAATACTAGTACTTTTCTGTGTTTTGGAAGACAGAACAAAACAAAAGGTGGAAGCTTTGCAGGCTGAGGATCTGGTTTAAGGTTTGAATGAGTGTACCAAAATATGATTCTTCGGTCACTATTAAGCACATGAATAATGTTGCTCCTGTGAGTAATGCTTCTGAGTCCACAATGAAACATTCATGGGAATAAACCTACCTATGGCTGAGGCTTTGTAGGGGTGCAATCTCGTGCTCTCACCTTCTGCTGCAAGGTCACCTTGTTTCCAGAGCTGCCAAGTCAACTAACAAGACACCAGTGGCTTTTAGATGCTCACAGTTACTGCTCCTTAACAAAACATGACCTTCCTCAATGAAGCCTGAATGAAAAGGGCATTGATTTACTGACTGTGAAGTGATGTTTCCTCACTGGCATCTAATAACTTATTTAAGGCATGGTTTTGCCAGAAAAATCTCTCATTATTTTAGAATCATCTTTCCTCTTCCAAAGGCATTTTGAAAGATAGCAAAAATGCAAAGAAAATATGTTTCCCATCACACACCACTCACAGAATTTATTTTGGGTAGCTTTCATGCCTGCAGCTACAGTATCTCACTTCTTCATGGGCACTAAGTTTGGGAGAAAAGCAGGAAGCACTTATTTTGCATCACAAATCAGTTGCTGTATTTGGTAGTTTCCATTCCATTCACGGTAGTAATTACGTGGTTACAGCTATTCTGAAGCTTCCTAGTGAAGGATCATAATTTTCATGCTTCCTCTAATTTATAAAGGGTAAAACCCCCTCAACCAATCAGTATCTTTTTTTTTTTTTCTCAAGCTGGTATAATTTTGGGGGCAAAGTTCATAAAAGAGAAATGAAACTTTATTTTGAGGATACTCTGATGAGTAAAAGTAGGAGGAAAGACCAAAAACTTTGTTGGATCATGGATAGTGGGGTGAAAGAAGGTTCAGAGTGGGGTCCCGTAATTAGATAAACTGATCTCAGGACAGAAGAGATCAATACTTCCCAAGCTTCAAAAATCCAGATAAAGTAATCTTTTTGGACAAAACACCAAATTAAAGGGAAAAAAACACCAAACAAACATATCTAAAGATAATCTTGTGCAGCATTACTGAAACAGACTCTTTTTAGAAACTTTTAAGGAAGAGGGTTTGATATTGAGTATTCAGACTTTTTCCCTTTTTCTTTTTTTTTTCTTTTTTTTTTCTTTTTTTTTTTTTTTTTTTAATTGCTATTTGTTTGTGTTTTGAGTTTTCAGGAGGTCTCTCAGTTTGTTTCCTTGGGGGCTTTGTGTTTGTTTATTTTAATTTTGTTTCTGGGTTTTCTGTTTGTTTGGTTTGTTTTGCATTTTGTTATTCCAAACTCCCCCCACCCCGCCCCCAGATTTCCTGGGAATTCACTCCTGTGTGATCTTTCAAGGATTCTGGTAGTCGTTTCACAGGCCCCATTCTGACACCTTCCAGACACCCGGCAGTCCATACACTGTAGTCTGAAAAACACAGGACAGGACAATTTCTCCAGGCTCCAGCTGGCTTTATTTGCTATAAAACTGTGATATTGTGAGTTCTTGGGTTTACAAGTAATGTACTGCAGGTGACCATGGGACTGACACAGGTCATTTTGGGCTATTTTAGCTTAATTCAATTTTTCAGTTCATGACTTCTCTTGTTGAAAGCTGATTAACTCTGTTTGTGATTGACTGCTATCCCACTTTTCATTTCTATTTTTTTAACAGTCATGAATAAAACACCCACAAAAATAATAATATTAACAAAACCTCCTCCCACAACCTGTGACAAAAGTTAATAAAGTTTTTCTATGTTTTTTAGTCTTTAGGATTTTTGTTGTTTTATCAGCTATGCACATACACACATACATATATATACATATATAGATGTTTAGGTATACACACACATGTATATGTACATCTATTCATAAAAATATATGTATTTTTAAATTTGTTTTTAATTTTCTTCTTCAGTTCCTGAAGTTAACTGATGGGTACTGAGGTAGAGCATAATTAAAGTGACATTTTGAGGGAAGTTTAAAGAGGGCTTTTCCATATAAACACCTTGAGTACAGATCACAGGTTGAGAGGGTAGATACAACTCCTGGATTGATACAGAAATGTACTTTATCCCAACACACTGTTGTAGCAATTCCATTGATACCAGATGGCTGTTTATCTGCAGGATGGCTAAATGTTTCTCATGACTGTCTGTAACTGATGAGGTTAGTTCTCTTGGCAGTCTGGTAGGGAAACCAGTAGGGCATTTTTTTCCGGTAAAACCTCTGTTCTTTTGCAATGGTGAACCTGGTACTAGCAACCAAATGTGAAGAGAGTATTCCCATTTTCAATGGGGATCAGGGGCTCTCTTATTCTATGATTTTAAAGAAATTTTATATTTAATATTCTGCATAAAGTGTTTTCCAATAGTCATTGGCACTTTAAAAAGTGAACGGTCATTTAAGGAATACTTCATACTTAAAAATGTCACCTAGTCTCTTCTAGGTATTAGAATTACTTATCAGATTATAAAAATCTGCTCCATTGTGAATTCAGAAGAAATTCAGAAGAACAGACAATGCTGAACACTTAAATTATAAGCACAAAATCTCAAAGCATCAGACTTTACAGATGATGGGACTCAGATTTGCGATGATAGTTGAGGTTTGTGGCTATGGTGCCTCTTTACAATGATATTATGTTAACTTTAAAAAAGATTACCCAGCACTATAACAGGCAAATTAATAATTATCAGTTAAATAATTATCAGTTCTTAGCTCAGTCTCTTTTTATTTAGTGGGTATAAGCAATGCAAGTACTTGAATTACACGGTTATTTATGCAAGGGCATCTTTGTCAAAGATAATTTTTTAATAAAGAAACAACAATTTTATTATGATAAAATAACCCAGGAACAAAACTTTGCATTCATGCCAAGGAATGACTGGTCTGCCTTGAAGAGATGCAGAGATATTTTCATGAGCCTGTAAGCTGTTTGTTAGCATATCTGAACATCAGAAGTTCTACTTCTGAATGAACCAAAAGACAACTTGACCCCACTGAGAAGGCAGTGGAAGGAATTGTTGAAGTCACAAACACAACCACAAACCTATAGGGAACTAAATCTATAGGTCTAAGCTGTGCAGGAAAGGCCTCCATTCCAAGAAATAACAGATATTAATCCATCATGGTTTCACCCTTTTCACCAGCATTTCCTTGCCTCTTGTTTTTCTTCTGCTCTCAATTAATTTCTTAACCAAACAGTGTCTCCTGGAAAATACAGTTCCATAATAGATGAAAAAAAAGAAAATTACTGAAGAAGTTGGAAATCCAAACAATTTTGAGCAGGCAAAGTTGAAAAACATCAGTTGAAGTTGGTGATGTCTGATAAAAATTTCCATTTCAAGAAGGAAAAAAAAATTTCCTCTGACTTTTTATCCTAAATAGATTTTTGACTTCTTAAATAAATTATCAATTTTTAGTAAGAAATTTTTTAAGCAGAATATTATTGCAATAGTATCTCATGAAGTATACACACACATATAAATATATAGGTATATATTACATTCTTACAAAAGTCAAATACAAAATTTTTCTTCATCAAAAGTTAATTCTTTGGGGTCCCAACTATGATATTTTTGAAGTCCTGTGTGTTTCAGTGTTGTTTTTTGTTGTTGTTGTTGTTTGTTTGTATGGTTTTTTTGTGTGTGTGTGTGTGATTCAGAAGAGAGAAATGTACACGGTTTTGCAGTATTAGAGCTACATGGGGACTACCTGTATCCTTAAATGCTCTTTCTTTCACTGTGCCTCACCTTCACACCCATGCTCATGATGGCCCTGCAGGCCCCTGGCAGAGGAGAAGTGACCTGGAGAGAGAGTAGGACGCTCTCAAGCTCCCAGTTCTGCTTCAGGCTGACTGTGGACAGTGAGTCCCAGCTCTCCTGCAAGAACTTGCATTTGTGATCCAATATTTGACCTGTCTGAAGGGTTTAAACCTCTGGCAAGAAAAAAGACACAAGTGATGCTCGTATTAAGTAGAAACCAGACACCACCTGTCTCTGGAGCCATGTGCTTTTTGGGAGTGTTGATATGACAGACAAAACCAGGGCTGGGTTGAGGGTTTGCCTGTTGAGGTGCTGTACTCAGAAATGCTGTATTTCGTATTATGTATATAATAGGTGTATTTTTTTGAGGCAGTCTGGCTGTAGAAGCCACAGCAAACTGAGGTGTCACCCACCATCTGTAACCATCCATATCACAGTGTGGCACGCTGCACTTCGATGGCAGCAAGGCTTACACTCGTGACAGGAAATTGTCACAGATGTAATTACTCCAACAATATTGTTAAATTCCAGTGCAATATGTATTGCCACCCATCAGTTACAATAATCACTGTACAGATACAATCTGTACTGATAAAACACAGAGGTTCATAATGCACTGTACATTGAGCTCACAGAGAAAACCCTGCCTGGGTCTCAAAGCCCTTTATCCACTCTAATTGTTATTACTTGTAGCTGTGCAGTACGTGGGGATAATTATTCTCATACTGTATGTTCTGAAAGAGCAGAAGCCATTCAGGTAGCTGAATTGGTAAAATGAAAGCTAGCAATCTGGATGGGGGAATAGGTTGTTCTGGACAGGTTCTTCTTACTATTCACAAGAGACTTAAAGGCCGCTTATGAATTGGAATACAGAACAATTCAGTTAAAAGGGACTGCTGAGGGACATCTACCGCCAACTCTCCTGTTCCTTGAATTGTAGAATGGTTTGGGTTGAAAGGAACCCAAAAGACCAACACACTCCTGCTATGGGCAGGGACACCTTCCACTGTCCCAGGTTGCTTCAAGCCCTGTCCAACCTGGCCTTGGAATCCAGGGGCAGCCACAGCTGCTCTGGGCAACCTGTGCCAGGACCTCACCAATGTTACAGAGAACAATTTCTTACCAGCATCTAATCTCAATCTTTCCTTTTAGTTTAATACTGTTCCCCCTTTTCCTAACACTAAGTGCCTGTGTAAAAAGCTGATCAACCCTGTTTCATGGGGTTAGTCTTTCCCAGATATTGGATTCTGTGAGAGTCCAGTTTCTGCCAGCCAGTTTCTCCCAGCCACACAAGTCCCTCTGAATAAGAACTTCTCCTTCCAGTATGTCAGCCTCCCAGTCCAACACGGTGGGATCTACAAACCTGATGAGAAGGCACCTCATCCCCTTTTTCAGACTCGTAATAAAGAGCACAGACTCTGGCTACAGGCTGGGCTTTATATCACTGTTCACCACCCTAAAACCCAGGAAGCATGGTTAATTTTCTACAGTCCAGCTAATTGTCCGCACTTTTCACATCACAGAATGTTTATTCAGTTTATAAATTGGCAATTTGGTATGGTGTATTCTGGCAAAGTGTGTCAAAATCTTTGTTGGAGTCAAGGTGTGCAACACCCACTGCTCCCTCCCTGTCCCCAGAGCCATGATTCAAATCTCAAACACAAAATACCACATTAGTTGTACAGAGTGGGAAAGTGAAGCACAGCTAATTGAATATGCCACTGGCCCCTAGCCTAGCAGTAAAGGATATTAAGAAGGTAGATAGAGTTTCTTCAAAGGCTTTGAAAGGTTTGTGACTATTGTAGGAGGAGATACCGTACAGCTGCTTGTTTACAGAGGGCTGGATCTCAGCAGCACACACCAATCTGTCTCTGTGTGTGACATATAATTTTAATTACCCTGGGTTTACAATCTCTATAGGCATCCCTTCCATTATTTAAAATTAGCCCTCTATCACCCAACTGGCTTGAAGAATCCCAACCAGAAACATTGCCCTAATTCAACTAGATCAGGGAACACCATATTTTCACTTAAACAAAGGCAACTCAATATTTAGATCATCTTTCTTGTTCCAGCTGCTGCCCCTTGCATGGCATGTAAATTAAGAGCTCTTGTGCTAACCATTGATTTTTCTTCCCAGGATCCCAAGGGGACACATCCTGCTAGGTTTATTCTTGAGGAAGCCCATTCCACTGCTACACAAAGCTAGCATTGTCAGAAAGATTTAGCTCTTGATGACAAAACATCTTTCATTGTGAATTCTACTCATCATAAGGAGCTTACAAATCCTAAATCACAGTGGGGCCACCCTTTCTTTTGCTCTCAGTGCACTATCATAACTCTTCCACCTTAACTATCAGAGGAATGCTGTCTATGCCTCTTATCAGGCCTGGGTCAAAGGTGAATATCTGAGATTCTCAGTCACAGTGACACCAAGTGCTGTGAAATATGGTAATAACAATCTTTCAGGAATCTCTGATGCCATTCTGTAAACCCAAGAGGATCTGTGTGGCTCTGCTTTTTGTCTTCCACTGCAGATGTGATGCTACCTTGAAAGAAGAGGCTAAAAATCCCACTGAAAGCAGCTTCTGTGTTTGGGGTGGTGAGAGGGTTTAGGTTTAGCCACTGATGGTATAGGAGAACAGCTGGGAGAGGGAGGAACTATCTCTGGTCTGTGAGCTCAGTGATGTAGATCACCAGTGTAAATAGACACTGATAAACTCCTAGAGACATTCAGTAACCTTTCAGCACTCCTTCTTAAAATAGACTTCTTTGTTCTTGGGAGAGAACAAAATGAAAGAACAGTCTCATCCCTGAACAAAAATTCTTCTAATTATCAATTCCCCCCCTTGAGATAAGGATTTTTCCCCACTTCTTGCTGGACTTTGAGCTTCCAGTCTGTTCCCTACTAGTTTTCTTTAGACAAGAAAAAGGAAAGGTGGTATATAGAATCATAGAATGATTTATGTTTAAGAAAAGCCCCTCCAAGGTCCAACAATTAACTCACACAAAATGTTTTTCAGTCATTTTGGAGCATGAACACACCTTGGGTGAGGAACATCCTGGTAAATGACAAAGAGGAATAGAGGAGATTTCCTGAGCTGGTGGCAGGCAGCAGGGAGAGAGTGGAGGGTTGAACACAGTGCTCTTTATTCTCCAGAGCACAGAGAGCTGTGTGTGTGCAGGGTGATTAGAGCAGAAAGGCCAGCCACTGCCAGTGTGTCACAAACCTGTAATAATCACAACAGAAATAAAAAACACTGTGAGATGGAACATTATTTCCTGTCTGGGCCCACAGAATGAGCAGAGAGGCTTGGTTTATTGCTGCAGACCTTCCTATTGAAGTTCGCTCCCACAAGGACTTGTTGAATTTCCCTAACCCTTAAAGGAATTAAAATAAAAATATGCTTCTCTCTAGTGCAGCAAATGTGTTGAAATAATATTGTGAGGCTAAATTTAGCATTTGCTCAGTAATAGACTGCAGTCCCATTGTCACAGAATACCCTGAGCTGACAGGACATATAAGGATCACACCCTGTGCCTGAGAATGTTGTCCAAACCCTTGAGCGTTGTCAGCATCGGTGCTCTGACCACTTCCCTGAGGAGCCTGTTCCAGTGCCCAGCTATCCTCTGGGTGAAGAACTTGTACCTAATATCCAACCTAAACGTCGTCTGTCACAGCTGCAGGCCATTCCCTCGGGTCCTGTCACTGTCACCACAGAGAAAAGAGGAAGCTGCAGACCACAACGAGGTCTCCCCTCAGACATACTCTGTTCCAAGCCCCCTTTTGACCTCACCTCTGTTCTCCTTGCCCCTCACACTCTCTCGGGTCATATCTGATCCTCCTCCCCAGTGTGCTTAATAGCCAGAAACCTGGTCACTAATTACTGTGGTGAAGATTTGCAACCTGTCTGGCAGTGCCAGGAAGTGGGGCACAGCCTTTGCAAGTGTGGAGGGATCAATCAGGCCCAAGTCAAAGTAGAGTGTTTCCAGCTAATTCTGAGGGTTGGTGATGACAAGCACCATTGAGCATAGATGTTTGGCTGTCAAGTGTGCAATACATTTGGGGACTCACCCCAGGGGAAGGGCAATGTGGTGTTTCCACTTTACTTTTATCTTCCGTACTCAACTCATTTGATCACACACACCAAGGGAAAAAAAAGGTGGTGGTGGTGGGGAGGCTGTCCATGAAGAATTTTCAAGTCTGCTCTCAATCAGACTGATATATCTTTTCCCAAGTTTGCTGTTCCTGCCACTCTCTGGCCCGGCATCCTCCTCCCCTTTTCTGAGCTCTACCATGAAGTTATTTTTCTAAAGGTTGTGACAAGAGACTTTGCAGACTTCAGACTTTTTATGTCTTAAAGTGCAATTGGATATATGAGAGATATGATGACTAAAGGAAAATAAAGGTCTTAGGTCTGTCTGCTTTCATAGTATCTTTTGACTGAATAGTAATTCTGTCAGTATTATTAAACAATGTTGTAGTAGTAACAAAGAATAATAGCCAAATGTTAGAGATTTAGTACACTATGTAAAAAAAAAGAATAGATTCTGCATTAATTGAATAGTCAGAAAAATATGAGAATGAATCCAAGTTTTCATTTACATTTTGACAGAACCAGAAAACAACAGATTTTAAGACCAGAAATAGACCTTAAACTATCTGCTTTTTCAACCTCCTATGTAACAAAGCTATGTATCATCCAGCTTTTTCAAAGTAGAAATAGTAGTTTAATTTCCCTTTTCTCCTTGTTATGTTTGTAAAAACGGGGGAGGAATGCAAAGGCATAAAAAAAATTGATTCAAATTTTTCACCAAGTTCAAATTTACAAGTAAAAAACTTGTGGTTTTGGACCACACTCATGTATATCTAGGCACCAGAAACAGGGCTACAGTCTTATCCCTCTTATGCATCATGGGAGACTACAGAGGAGAAGATCTGTTACGTGGAACTGGTAAGAAGTCATTCCTTATCCTAATACAAGCATGGTGAGAGCTTGTGGAGGGGTTGCACACCACATCGAAGAAAAAAATCAAGTTCTGCCTCTTTATTCACCCTTCTTGCAGAGCAGAGGCATTGTGGATGCTTGTTTCAAATACTCTGGGTGGATGACCACAAACCCACTCGTGTAAAGAACAAGTGAAATTGTTTGTAGCTGGTGACCTAACTGTGGGTGTCCCCCTTGTACTCCATGTGTGAATTTCTATATACAAGTACTGCTTTTTCCTTATGCAAATAGTACTGGCAATGGTATGAGAGGGAGAGTGATGTGTTCTTCAACTGACTGTGACACTAGCTTTAGCTAAATCTTGGGGGATGTTCTGAACAAAACAAGAAGTTCCCTGGATGCTGGAGGAGCTATAGCAAAGGCAGTGAATATTTTTCACACTTAACTAGGTTGTTTAACCTGTCTAAGTAACTGCTGCTGCATCTTATTTCCAGTTATGAGTAAGGCAAAATGATCTTGAATTGAAAATGAGAAATAACAAATTATTATTTTCCTATAAATTGCTGTGTATAGTATTTCATATATAGAGAGACACATTTAGTCATAGATATGATAGAGGAAAGAAATCCAGTATCATTTTTTGACTTAAAAAGTATTAATTTGTGCTTTAGGAATCTGTCTTTCATACTTTAATGCAGGTATAAAGGGATCGTTTTGAGCTTCTTAAGCTAATTAATAAATCCAATGAAAAATTATGTGTTATCAACTGTAATCCTTTCTACAATATGTGTCTTATGAACAGCAAAATTATCAAGTGCATACAGTCAATGGCAGACAGGAATCACAGGTAATACAGTTTTGGAGGAACCTCTGAAAGTCAAATCTTCAGCTCATAGGATGACTTGATCAGATCAGATAAACCAAATCTCTACTGAAGCAATGAATAAAACAGTCAGGCTTTTTCCCTTGAATTACCTTAATTTGCACATTATTCATGAGCTTGAATCCTTCACCACACGCTATCATTGAGGTTTGTTAGGGGCCATTCTAACAGATCCTGCTAAAATGTTTGTCCTCTTTCTTGTAGGTCCCCTTTATGGACTAAAAGGCCATAATAAAATCTTCCTCATTGTGGACTGTATAAACCTGTATTAAATTCTCCTATACCAGGGAGAAAGTGAGACCATGGTAAATGCAGATGCATGAAATTAGGCAATTTATCCCATTTTCAGTGCCCAGATTTGATTTAGTATTTTCCAGCCTGTATATCTTAAACATTGTTGATATGTGGGCAAAATTTACTTATGGGCTGATTCAAGACGGAAATGGAAAGCTCCTTACAGAAAACTCATAATGTGGCTGAGGTGGGGAACTCTCACAGTTGCTGTATTTTTTTAATTTTCTACCCCTTAAAAATTATAGTTTCTTTCACTAACTCAAACATTCAGATACAATTCAATTAATTATAGACTAAATTAGTTTCTTATTCTTGTTCTGTTTGAAATTTAAAGAGCTCTGGAGACCATAATGTTTGCTCCTGTCCTTATCTTGTCATTAGGGGTGATCAAGGTGATATAATTTCAAAGAAAGGGAGAGCATGGTAGCTGCATTCAGTAGTTCTGGCAGCAGTAGCCCTGAGGACTATTTCCTCCTCAACTCCAAGTACTTAAAAGAGTAGTTTAAGCCATGAGGCAGGAAGTATTGCTTGGGCATGGTAATAGGGAGAATTGCACAGGATTCCCTTCTGAGGATGTTGGTTTTGAATTTAGGGGGAAAAAAAAAAAAAGAGAATTTCAGGTCAAAACAAAAGGAGATAAAGAAGCCTGTCAATAAAACAGAAGCTGCAAGATTCTAGCTCTCAAATCTGCTCAAAAATTTAAGTACTTTAAACAGAGTATTATAGGATGCTGATAAATTTCACTTCCTGTTGAAAGAAAACAGAATTTAAAGCTGAGACATTTTAAAAATGAAATAAAATCTTGAACCATATTTTCATTCTGTAAAAGTTAATTTTCTCAGCAGCTGCTTTCTCTTGAGCTCTTTGGGCTTTATTTATGACTGCAGAATTGCCATGATAACGAAATCAAACCCATACCAGAACAAAACTGCTGTGTAAGAGATGTTCAGGATGTTTAGTAATTTCTTAAGAATCTGGATGATTTTTGTATGAACAGGTAGGCACCTGTTAGAGTGGAATTTCACTGAGCAGCTTAATTAGCTATTCATGCTATTTAATGTTATGTTAAATGACTTACCAAAAGTTATTAACTGAAGTACTAAAATCTCATTGTTTGTTAGGAATGGGGCACATGGGAAGAGGGAAAAGAGTAAGACTTTATTATTAACATGTTTCAGGGAACACTGAGTAAATTGGATAAACAGAGGAATATGTACATTTGGCTGTTTCCACTTGTTGTATAAAACAGCCAATAGTTTATACTTGTTACAGGAATCTTATAAATACTCATGCATGTCCAAATATATTAAATTACTTGCACTGTTGGTTGGTAGTTTAAATAAACATTTCTATAACCAACTTTAGGAAATTAGGGCTTCCTTAAAGGCAGTTCTTATCTCCTTAGAGAGCATCTATTTGTATTTAGCCACACATTTAACCCACGGTGAGAATGGAGGTTTCAATTTGGCCTTTTTTTTTTAATAGTGAATGTGGCAATTGATTTGCTTGTTACTGGGCTGATTATATTAAATGATTAATAATAATTAAATGCTGATTAAATGCTGTGCGCCTGGTGGCAGAAGGAGATCAAAATCATTATCTTCCCTGTCTACCATTTCCTTTGTCACATCTTCATGGCATGATGACTTTCCACTCAAGGTTTTCAGAATCCCATGAGTTTTCTAGAGGTGAGTCTGTTCTTGGACACCAGGATTGCAGTTTCTCTCACCTATCTTAAAATGTCTATATTGCATGTGCATCTGATCTGGAAGCAATATGAACTTGAGGTTGGGATTCACCTCTTCCAAAATTATGCCTCATTTCTGATCAGGTGAGAAAAATTTACCTTCAATACTATTCATAATACTCTCAGATTTCATTCACCTGTAGTGGGAACCCAGATATATTTCACAGGTAGATATTTAAACCACAGATGTCTTCAGTGGTGGTGTAAGAATGTCACCACAGCTTTTATTTGCCTGCATCTTCCTGTGATGTGTATAGTGATCAATGTAAATGCAATGTAAATCTGGGTTCATTCAGAGTGCAAGGAAAATAACCCAATCCATCAGTAATGAAGGCTTGAGTTTCTGTGTCCAGTTCACACTCTGGAAGAAAGGGTTGCTTCAATGGAAGAAAATATCCATGCTGCATAGTTCTGAAGCCTGTATTTAACCACCCTCCAAAACAACCAACCAACCAACCAACCAACCAACCAAACCCCAACAAAACAAACCAGAGAATCTAACTGTATTCCTTTTAACATTTTCTTTAATGACTGTTTTTAATAGTCAGTTTTCTTCAGATGAGTTTTCTGCTGTGATCTTATATTTTATGAGGGATATCTCATTTAAAGCTCTGTTTAAGGATGCAGCTCAGAAGTCATTACCTTACTGCACTCAGAAGTTAAAAGCAGTTCTGGTGGTGTAAAGTAGAGTGCCTGTGGGGCCAGTAAATGGTTTAGAACTTCCAGCTGGACTTCTAAGGAGTGTGAAAGAGACAGGAGGAGACAGAATACCTCAGGACTCTGATGGTACTCACTGTTTCAATGAAATTAATAAGCAGATGTCCAAGGGGTTGCATGATTTCTGCATCTTCCACAGAAAATCTGAACAGATAGACTAAAACTAAGGCTAACAGCAGGTCCGAAAGTGACCTTGAATTTTTTTTCCTAATGAGCAGAATGTTGCTGTCACCACACTGAAATGACCACTCGGACACTTGGAACTTTGCAGAGATCAGAGTAGGGGCCAAAAAGCTATGATTTGTTTATTTCATACCATTACATGCTTCTAGAAAGGTGACCGTGGATTGGAGGGTGGAATTCCCACCTCTCAACCGCATTGGTCAAAAGGACTGTCAACCAACACATCGCCTCCTGTCAAGAAAAATGCAAAACAAGGACAGTGTTTACAAAAAACAATCTCTTGTTTGCACGAACAGAGCGTGAGAAGGGAAAACTGCTACTTTAATATGAAAGCTCAGAAAACTAGCAAAACTCATGGTGACAGTGTTGTAGTTTAGATTTAGAGTGTCCCCAGGGAGGGTTCCCTCTATGTTCGTTGGTATTTGCATGCAGGCAGGCAGGGAGACTCTAGACGGTTGGTGAGGTGAGGATTTATTTGGAGTTTGACCCCAGGAAGGCAGCATGGTCACTGAGGGAGAGGGGAGAGGAGGGTGAGAGGGAAGGGGAGAGGGAAGGGGAGAGGAGCAGAGCCTCCGGAGGCCCCCAGGGCAAAGAGAATGAGTCTGCTTCCCCCTGCACCCTTAACAGGGCAATTCAAAGTGGGTGTGGACAGATCTTCAGGCCAATGGAGTTACAGACACAGGACACTGCAGGGGAGGTTACAGACCTGGGATAAACCAAGGGGTGAGCCAGAGCATACCATTTCAATAAAATGCAATTCCACAGTGACAGCAGAAATCATAAAGACTCAATCAAATAAGTCAGCACAGATTTTGATCTTTGTTGTAAAAGAGAGACAGCTGGTTGCATGGTGCTGTTTCAACAGTGGGATGAAGAGGAGAATTCTGGTCCTATTGGACATTTCTTCTCCACCACAATATTACAACCTTGGGTAAAAAAAAAAAGCTAACAAGAAAAACAGATTGAATGCACTGACACATGAAAAAGTCCATAGGGTTTATGTTTTGGATTTACATTATGTCTAATTACGCAGCATAGGACACAAAGGAATATTGTGCTCAGCTGTGGAAATGTTTCTGGTCGCTGAAAAGTATTTTGGCTAGGTGTCCTCTGTATACTCAAAGTGTCCTATGCCAAACTGAACCTCTCAATTGGTTGAGAAATTCCAAGTATATTCATGTAGAAGGAAAAAATAGTGCATACTAAAAGCATGAATTTGAAGTAATACTCAGTAAAAACATCTTCAAGTGTGTGTTATGCATAATTAACAATATTTTGTGTTCAGAAGTGGTGAAAAATGTGAATAAAATGCTAGAAATTACCAGGGCAAATCAAACTAACAAGCAAACTAGAAATATCAGTTATGTTATAGGTTCATGGATTGTCTATATTTGAAATTATTCTCAGAAAGGATGTGAGAAAATAATACAAAAAGTACAATGGTGAAGACTGAATTCAATGAGGAGGTGCAAGGCTGTGGTTGTAAAAGCTCCAGTGTTAGCCAGGGTTGTTGATGATGTCCAGAAACTCACAAAGGTTTTATGGGGAAAGTAGATAGGAAATAATAATTAGTGTTTTTACAGTTAAGAAATAATTATCAAAGGGCATTGGATGAAATTTTCAGGCTGAACTTTTAATGCAAATCTGATGATGAATTACTTTGTAATGAAATGCATGGTTAAACTATTAACTCGATGCCAGAACATATGGTGAAGGTCAGACATTAATTATTAAATTTAGCCATTGAGAAACAAGCTGCTGCTTGGAAAGTTCATAAGATGGTGGAACAGGAAGGTTATACCAAGAGTAGGGTGCTATTCTATTACCTCATTAGGCAGAACTAAGTTATTTTCCTAAGCATCTGCCATTAATGCTATTATAGATAACAGGCTAAATAAGCCTATGATATGAACATTTATCCTTACATTTCGTATTATATTCTTATATATGTGCATCTTTTTAGACGGTTATATGGGAATGATCATAATAGAGGGGTTAAAGGGATGAAAATGTGTTTGGCTGAGGAACAGGTCAGTAGGAACACACAACTCAAATAAAAGGGAGAACATTTCTCTCAGAAGTTATTTTCGTTATTTCTGTGTGTTTTGATATACAAACTCAGGGGAGACAAAGTGCACCAAATTGTTGTTTTTTACCAGTTTAAAGTGAGCTCTTAAATATTTAATCTGGTTTAGAAGGTACACCACTTCTCTGGAGATATTTTGGACAAGCAGCATTTTGGACTAATAAAGCCGATGGCCCCTGGGCTGTCCCAGCCACGGTGTGACACAGCCCCAGGGCAGGGCCCGTCCCCTGGGCTGGCACTGCTGAGGCACCTCCAGGGCTGGGGACAGCTCTGGGCCCCTCAGGACAAGAGACACTGAGGGGCTGGAGCGTGTCCAGGGCAGGGAACGGAGCTGGGGAAGGGGCTGGAGCCCCAGGAGTGGCTGAGGGAGCTGGGACAGGGGCTGAGCCTGGAGAAAAGGAGGCTCAGGGGGGACCTTGTGGCTCTGCACAACTCCTGACAGGAGGGGACAGCCGGGGGGGTGCTCTGCTCCCAGGGAACAGGGACGGGAGCAGAAACAACAGCCTGAGGCTGGGAAAG